>NC_092811.1:49034713-49339713 GCF_040954645.1 Diabrotica undecimpunctata
AAATCTTTCTTTTGACATAACACATCTGAATATATCTCTACCAGTGCCATCTGTAGCAAATATAGAATTTATATCTTCGTCATTGGATTTGAAAGCTGATGATTATAAAAGCAATCCCAAAAAGGCTTTTAGTTCTATTTCATAAATTTCATTTAGTTCTGGTCTATTCATTCGTTTATAGTTTTCACGAATTACACGTAATTTATTATTTGTCCATTTACGTATTTCTTGTATTATATCCTCAGAAATAAGAAAATTAAAAAAAAAATGATGAAGTTTCGTTTCTTACATCTCTGGACCGCACAGCTGGTACTTTTGTTACAAGGTTGTGTAACGGAGTTCTTACATTTTTCGAGGGTGCTATAGTAGACCACTTAAAACGATTTTTGCCATAAAAATATGACTTACCATTATCATTTAAATGATATTCGTCTTCAGAACTTTCCGACTGCTCACTTTCGGTGTCGTGTGAACTTTCAATACATACTTCTTCGCTTGCATCGTCAACATCACTATCACTAAAATATTCTAAATCACTAGGTATTTCGTCAGCCCATTGAGATAAAACAGCCTCAAAATCATCATCTGAAAGCTTTACAGTTTTGCGGCTAAATTTAGAACAACTGGATGAACTTGCTGCCATACTAACAGCAAAAGAATACACTACACTGCTTTTAACTATAGAAACGTAAATACTGACATGCGGTACTTGATACCGCAAGAAAACCTTATGTCAACGTAGCTCAAAGACTAAACGTGTACTAAAACTGCAGCAGTTGAGAGCAGGTACAATTAAACCCCACTTGAAGGTACACAGATGGTGTCCTAATAATCTGTTATAAAACACGTATTACAACAAAATATATTTTCGGCTCGGTATGGCATACCGCATGTCAGTGGTTAAGGGTTAAAGTCGCGTTAGTATTTCACTTCATTTATATGCGATAAATTATTTGGCAAAGTAAGTCAGAAAATTCTTGAATTACTAAAATCCTTCGAAAAATTATCATTTACTACCGACATTTGGTCTGATAATTGTTCTAGAGTTTCATTTGCTGAGTTTAACTTGTCATGGGATAACAAAAGAATTTGAAAGGAAAATGATAGTGTTAAAAGCAGAAGTGTTTAATGAAGACCGCCACACCGGAGAGAATATTGCGATATTGAGAAAATACCCAAAGAAAAAGTGAAATGTGTAGTTCGCGATGCAGGTGCTAATATCAAAAAAGGTGTTAACTTATTAAATGTTAAACATATTGACTGTACTTCTCACAAGATTTAAAACGTGTTAAAAGCAGGGATGAACGCTCAAGAATCTGTCGTGGCTACCATAACAAAATGCAAAAAGATGGCAACTCATTTTCATCATTCGACTGCTGCCCAAGATGAGCTGACCAATATACAAGACTTAATCAAAAACCTCTTAAGATTATCCAAGAATGTGCTACTAGGTGGAACAGCACTTTTTATATGTTCGAGCGTATTTTTCAAGTCAAAGAGTCATTATGTCTGTACGCTTCGGCAAATAATAAAATTCCTCAGCTGACTTCTGAAGAGTGGATGATTGTTGAAAAACTTATCGGTTTACTAAGACCATTTGACGAAGTGACCAGAGAGTTAAGTACTGTCGATGCTTCTATTTCTTCTGTAATTCCCTTAATTGCTACTCTAGAAAAAGTTGTTCATGATCTTGATTCATTCGATGAACACATTGGTGATACGATTACCGTCATAAAAGATTAGCTTATTCGCAAGTTTTCGGGTTTAGAGAATGAAATATTGTTTGCCACGGCGACCTTTATTGACCCAAGATACAAAGCAAAATTTTTTAAAAATACGACGACTAAAGAGCTTGTCATAGAGCATATTTTGGATTTGCCCAGAGACAATGAAACCGACATATCTTCCAATTCACTTTACCCGAATGCAAAGCGTGTTAGACTAAATAATGAATGTGAAGATTACGAAACACACAACAGTCTGTCCTTAAAAGAAACGATGAGTTTACTGATGGATACGAGTGATAGTGAAGAAGATGACATGGCTCTTCCTAGTTTTCAAAACTCTGTCCATCTTTTAATCCGTAAAACTGTCATAGAATACTCATCGGAAAAACGCGTGGCAGGTGACGTCGACCCTCTAACATGGTGGAAAGTGAATAAGGGAAGGTACGATCTTCTTTTTCCTGTAGTTCGGCAATATTTAGTTACACCACCAACGAGTGTCCCGAGCGAGCGCTTGTTTAGTGGCGCTGGACTTCTTTATACACCACATCGAAACAGACTTGAACGAGAAAAGGCGCCAAAGCTTTTATTTCTAAAGTTTAATATTCCTCTATTAAATTTTAATTATTAAAAAATAACAGTTCTCTGTTTTTACTTATTGTTAAAAACAAACTTGAAAACTAAGTAAAAACAGAGAATTGTTATTTTTTAATAAGAGAGGGCAGTATTTTTGTTTAATGCAAACACAAAATTAATATAGCTTGTAAAATAAAGTGAGTTTTCTTAATAAAAAAACTGAGAAGTGAATGGATTTTTATTTTATTAACCTAATCTTCAAATTATTTTTTTTCTTATATTCATATTCGCAAAACATTCGCATAAATTTTGCGAATGCGAATATGCAAAAATATGCGAATATTCGCAAATGCGAATGCGAATATTCGTTACATCACTAATAACAACTACAAAGTAAAAAGTGCTAGGGCGAGTTGTGATTTTATGAAAAACTTGATATTAGAATTTGTCTAATTTGTAAAATTCTTGTTAATTTTTTTAAAAACCGTAGGTTGAGATTCTTTTATGAACAGAACGAACTATTTTTTGAAAACCAGATCTGACTTTTTTCTAGTTTGAATACGTTAGGTGATAGCAGCGTAATGTTTTACCAAAATATGAGACACATCAAATTTACCATTCAAAAGTTATGACGAATAGATGTCAGTCAAAATTGACTCGCCCTGTATATTATTAAACAATGCGAGCGAAACTTTCTAATGGTCACTTATTATTCCCCATAGAGTTCTCCATACAAAGTTAGAGTAGGTAGGTCTTGTATTAACTAAGTACTAAGTAAATATTTTACACTTTATTTCTTTTATTTCTCAACTCTTGTTTTAAAATTTGAATTTCTAATTTATGCTCTTCAGCTGATCGCTCCTCCTTCTTTTTTACTTCTTCCTTTAGTAGTGCAATTTAAAAATCTATATATTCAATTTTCTTCTTTGTCAGTTCCTCATGTACAGAATTATTTGTATGTCTCTTCTGTTGCAACTGGGATGAAATAGATTGCTTCCCCAACTTGCGTTTTCTTACATCTGTAAATTGTAGCTATAAACAATAAATCTGATCCTACATGCATGGCATGAAAAAAATAAATATATAATTGTATGTACATACTTTTTGTTTCACATTCTTCAAACTTCTTTGGTAACTGGGCAGTTAGAGGTTGATCTTTATTTTCTGTAATTTAGAACATAACTTAGATAACCTTCAGATACTTTATTTTCCTCAATTGGAAGTTGTAATGCTGGATGTTTGGCGCTTCTCAATTGAGATGGGTTCCAAGAATCCCACACTTCATTAGGCTATAATAAACAGAAAAGAAATTCAAAATTTAATTCATTTTTACTGTAAACATTTACTGACCGTTACATCAACAATTTCTGCAGCTACTTCAATTGTACTATCTGGTATTTTCTCTACTGGTAAAATGTCATCCAGTGTAAGTTCAATATCTGGCCTGATATTCCCTGTAAAAATATTTCAACAATAAGTAAAAATTTGTATAATTACTTATAATTAAGGTATTACCAAAATCTGAATCAAATTTGCAAGATGTACCAGTTACTCCCACACCAACAATAGCCAGCACCATATTGCTAACACCCACTTGTTTCTTTGTGGTTTTCTTCAAAGACTCCCACTTGCTTCGAAGCATTTTAGCTGTCCTTCGTGTAAAGTCTGTCTCAATGTTTATCGTCTTGAATTTTACCTGATTATTGTCTTATCTCCATCTAGGTATTTTATGACAGGGCATAAGAGGCGGACTCCAAGTAAAAATAATAATATAGCAATTTCTTTTCGAGGCATCTATTTGATTGTAAAGAAAATTCCATTTATTTAATAGTATTGGAATATATCATGGAACTGCGCATGCCCACGGGCTATTTCCATGCAATTCCTGTCCTAGACGAAAAATTAGAACATGTTCTATTTTTCATGCTATTCCTCATTTCTGAATCTGTCAAACTTCGTAACTCCAGCTATTCTTCTCATGTATTTCATCTCAGTCGTGTTTATCATTGATTCATGTTTATGTATTTTGCACAATCCATGTTTCCGCCCCATATGTCATTATCGGGTTTATTATGCTGTTATATATGCTAACCTGTAATTAAAAATTCAATATGTCGCATGAGTGTAACATTGAAAAACTTTTATAGGAGTTGTTTTAATACTTACTATAGTTGGTTCACAAATTTGAGACACAACTATTGTCTAATAATTTTAGTAATTATTTTACAATCAAGCACACATACTCATAGCCAATATTAAGAGTAAACAAGGGTAATTAATAACACAAAAATAATGCCAATCAATAATTATTTATTGTACAAAATAAAAATATTTTAAAGAAATAAATTCCACAAAATTTTATGAGTTTATTATACACTTCCACTATTTCCAATAATTATTTTTTTTTAATTAAAGAGTAATGTCATTTGAGCTGTTAATAGCGTGAGGTAAGAATTTTTGTGTTGTAGGTTTCCTACTATGAATCTATCAAAATGGGTCTCAATTGAGCAAACCGAGTTTACCTTTTTTATGTATGTTATGTACCTACATATTGAATGCTATTAATTTTTTGTTTTTTAGATATTTGGCATCCGAAATGGCTAAGTTGGATGAAGATACTGCTGATGATCTGAAAGCGGTCTTTCTTAAAGAATTATTTAAATCAAAACGTATTTGTAAAAATAAAAAAGAGTAGCTTAGTTTTTTATATTTTTTTGTATATTAGGTATAGTATAATTATTATAAATAAATAAAAATATTTTAATCTGTGTTTATTGTCTTTGTCATGCCAAAAATTGTTTTTTACAGTAGGTACTAATAAAAAACATCCTTCTTAGTTAAGTGAGACACTGTTTTCTATCAGCTGGTCATAGGATATTTGTTCCATTAAAGTCTTTGGCTTCCTCTTATTAGTTAAAGCCACTAGTTTAGTTTTAGAGAATTTCAGAAAGGTTTTCTTTTAGACACCAACCCTCTGTAATTAAGGGCATTTTCGTCTAATCACTATTACAATATCATCTGCGAAACTCTGGACCCAGATTTTTTGGCTGCATTCCACAATGTTTGTGATAACTTATACTAATTTCTTGGGCAATAAATCACAATTACTAATTGTGGTTAAAATTACAGTTAAAAAGTAATTGTGGTTTATTGCCCAAGAAATTAGTATAATTTAAACAAAAAATGCCACAAGAAAACAGCTTTAGAACTGTTTGTGATAACAAGTGTGATCTCAATTGCCATCATGTTTATGACTTGTTTATAATATATATCTGTGGATATTATTCTGCTCTGAAGCATCTAAATAATCCACTTGTGACTTGTGTTGCTAAATAAAAAACTTATTTCTTTAGTAAATATTTATTTGTTACATATCAAATCAAATTTATTGTCCAAGAGGAAAAATAGCAATACAAAAACAATTAGTGCATTGCCAAAAAAAATTAAACAAAAATATAAAAATGTATAGTTTATGATTCTATAAAGGACATACAAACATTTATTTTTATATTTAGAGAACACGTGAGTATTTAGATGACTTTTAAAAAATAACAGTTGACAATAGAAAAGTGAAAGTTTAGGGTTGTATGTATCTTGGTCCCACATCATATAAAATTAAGAAAAAACAGTTTGTCCAAAAAAATTATATCATATTAGCACATATTTTCTTGCCAAGAAACACTACCAACTCCATTGACATACTCTTTGAATTCTTCCCTTATGTCAATGGCAAGTTTCTTAGGCCTATTACCACCTTGAGAACCTAAACCACAAGTCAGTGTGTATTTTTTGTTAACATCTCTCTCAGGATTGACACCAGTATAATTTGTTTTTAATTCGTGTCTCAAGAAGTTATGCAGCGCACAACAGGCTAAAGTTATAGTTTTTACTTTCTCTGGAACCAAAAGATTTACATTTAAGAGAACGCGAAAACGATTGGCAAGTATTCCAAAAGTGTTTTCAACCACACGGCGAACACGGCTCAGTCTATAGTTAAAAATGCGTTCCTGACGAGTCATATTTCTAAAGGGATATGGCTTCATTACGTGTGTTGACAGAGGAAATGCTGCATCAACAACAAAAACAAATGGTACTGGAGTCTTCCTTTGTGGCAGAGGTTTATCATTAGGAAACTTCAGTACATTTTGTTCAACTGCTTTATAGAGGTCACTTTCTCTGTAAACACCTCCATCAGAAACTCTTCCATTTATACCTACATTTATATATAAAAAGTTATAGTTGGCATCTACCACACCTAGTAACACAATACTATGCTGTTTTTTATAATTATAAAAAGCAGAACCTTCTTCTTGCTGTGCCTGAATTAGAATATGTTTGCCATCAATGGCTCCCAAAATATTTGGCAAGTTCCATGTTTCATCAAAATCGTTAGCAATATTTAACCATTCCTCTGTTGTACATGGTATTTATAAATTATAAAAAATTAACATGTAACATTTTCCCCTACCAGCCAGTTATTTAGGTACTCACCTTTAAATAATCTTTCTTTAATTCATCATAAATTGCCCTACACACAATGGGAATAAATTGAGATATAGCTGATTCTGATACTCTAAAATTGTACATTAGAGATCGAAACGTTTCACCAGTTGCCAGATACCTTAAAGTTATAATTAATTTTGTCCTTGGTGGAATGCACTGGCGAAAATTGGTATCTCTTTTCTGAATTAAGGGATTAATTTTTTCCAGGAGCTTAAGCAAAGTGGACTCGTTCATTCGAAGAAAGTTTTTAAAACTTTGAAGGTCTCTAGCATCCAAGAACTCTTGGGGTAACTTCAAATTTCCCGGTACTGCATTCAACCAAGGTTTGACCCAGCATTTTCTAGGTTTTCTTTTTTTATTATTTTTCATGATTGTTGCTACAACAGCAATATTCAACAATAACAATGTTTTCTTTTCTTTGGTTGACATCCTTCACCCTTTTAATAACCATAAATAGTGTATATTTATTTATTATATTATTTATTTTAGTACTTAATTATATTTATTTAAAATAAAATAACCTCAAATTGATAAATATTTTCTCTGTTGGCAACAATGAAAGTGGGATCTAAAATTGCACAGAAATATCTCTGATGTAAAAAGGTCAAGCTAGGCAAGAGATGTGCCATGCAAGACGGACTTGCATAGCATGAGACTTGCATAGCCTAGATGTAAAGCTGCCTTAAGATATTTAAACTACACTGTAAAAGTTAAAAATTAATGATTATTAAATATTTATGTTGTTATTCTAATGCTTATATTATTTATATTCGAAACATAACAATACGAGATTTAAACTAAATTAATATTGATTATTCTGTGTTGTTATTCTAAGATCAATTCTGTTTCACTGTCGGAGTCATCATTTAGATTAATCACAATGGGCTGTATATTAAAACTTTGCGTAGACAAATAAGAATGTTCAACTTTTACAATATGCTGTACTGAATTTTTCCAGCTTTCAACCGATATATTATTTATAACAGTTTTAATCAACTCTATGACAGTCGCACTCAGGGTAGGAGAGACATTTTCCGCTCTTACCTTTGCTTTTACTTGGTGCCACATATGTTCAATAGGGTTGAATACACAATGGTATGGAGGAAGACGTAACACAGTGTGTCCCATCTGTTCTACTAAGTTGTCACATACATATTGCTTTTTAATAGCAAAAGTATTTAACACTTCCAGTAGTTGCTCTTTCTTGTAACTAAATTCAAAATAAATATCATTTTCTATTAAATACTCGTGAATTTCACTTGTAGTACTTGCTCTGTCTGGAGCTTTTTGAAGCTGACGACTGTGATAGCTTGCGTTATCCATTATAATGACAGTATTGTTAGGGATATTTTTTAAAAGATAATTTTGAAACCAGTTTTCAAAAAGTTCTCCACTTGTATCTTGATGGTAGTCCAAGCTAGAGTCTTTGATATTCTTCGCAGATAACAGCAAGCGGTTTGGGACCCATCCGTCTTCCGAACCAGCGTGAATTATTGTTATGTGTTTTCCATTATTTAAAGGTGCTTTCATCTGGCAGTTTCTACTAGAATCGATCCATCCTTTTTGTACTGTATCGTGTGAATCGAACCATGTTTCATCCAGGTAAATGATAGGTTTGTTTTCTAATCTATATTTCCTAATGTCAGAGAGAACTATATCTCCAAGTACGCAATCTTTGTGATTCCATTAAAACTTGTTTTTTGTCTATCTTACAGGTGGGATGGTTGATCCCTGTTTTAGTGTTTAAAGATTATTTCATACCATAATAGTTATTTGCTTAATTTCATTAAACAGGTTCATAATGTGGTTATCTCCTTCCACTGGATTTCACCTAGAATCTCTTTCTTGTAGAACAAATAAGGTAGATCAGTTCTTGTAAAACACGACTGCCGTTTAAGGACCCCTGTCCATGAGGGATACTTGATCCCCGTGAGGGGGCTACTTGATCCCTGGGATAAAGTATCCCACCTATGTTGCATAGCATAAGTAATTATTGCCAATTATGAAAGGTAATTAAATTAAACAATAAAACAAATTAAACTACCTACTTTATTAAATAAAAACATAAAATACAAAAATAAATTGAGCCAAAAAAGAACAATTATTTAGAACACATTAGCATCAAATCTATGGTTAAATTTTATAATGTCAGCAGTCCTGGCCGTTCTGCTGACGGACGGCTGCGGCAGCTTTTGTACGTCTATCCGGTCCACTTCGCTGACGTCCTCTACTGTTGGAAAAGTGAAACAGCTTCCTTCTAGTCCCTTCCGCCTTAAGAATTTAACTTCCAATGTATTTTCTTTCAGGCACAAAACTTTTCCAACATAAAACTTCATTGTTTTTTTAGTACAAAACTTGACTAAAACGTAGTCGTCTGGCTCAGGATCCGTGTCATCAATAAGCTCATCATCTAAAAGAAAATCAGAGCCACCACTGCTATCTGGAAGGCTGGGAAGATCATCCTCCTCTTCATCAGTCGAATCGAAAAGTTTAGTGTTTCTAAGTGTTGGAAGCTTTTCTGCTCTTTTCTTATTGATTGCGGCTTTCTTAAGAGCAACTTCTTCAATTTCCGCTTTTTCAGGGGTATCAGTTAGGATGCGAGAGCGCCCCCGTTTTCTACCTCGAGAAGATTGGGCACGAGGTTCTGCCTTGGGATAGATAGGGCATGATGTCTTGTGGAGAAAAATGTTTCACATACATTATATCCGGTGTTGGAGTGCAAGGTTTTAGGGCGCCAGACAACGTAGGTTCTATAGAAATTGATGTACTAGCACTATGTGTTGGCTGTATTGAATCCAGAACTGATTCCTGAATCAAAGTTGGGTCTGGACGGTCCGTGACAGCATTGGTCATAAATTCGTCGTCAGTAAATATGCTTGGATTTATCGGCCATATTCCAGATACTTTGAACCCACTTATGATATTTGAAGGAGCCATGGCTCGGGGGAACGCGTCTCCAAGCAGTTCTGCAATGTCGTAAATGGTAATAGTTCTCCCGGGAAATTTGAGCATAAAATTGGAAGTTGCTTGGGAGTAGTAAGTCTTTAGTGGACCAAAAACCGCGCGGTCCAATGGCTGCAACTTACGAGAGGTGTGCGGCGGAATTGTAAGAAATACGATGCCGTTGTCTCTCGCATAATTTACAGCCTCCAATGAGCAGTGACTCTCATGATTATCCATAACAATTAAATGTTTCCGATCTAGGCTTGGCTGAGCGAAACGAACAAAGTGTTCCAAAAACTTCAGAAAACCAGAGCAAGTCATCCATCCACTGGGATAAATTGTTGCATTGCTGCCAGGAGGTGCATGGCTTAAAAACCTGTCCTGCCAGTTTTTTCTCGGAAATATCATGTAAGGAGGCATGTGACCTCCTGCAGAATTGATGCCTGCACACACCGTAACCAGTTCGCCTCGTTCTGCAGATGTAATTTTGCCCACCTGCTTCGACCCTTTCACAGCAATTATTTTAGCAGGTTTGTGTACTGTAGTGAGGCCAGTTTCGTCAATATTTCATAAACGTTCAGGAGGAAACTGGTACCGTGTATAAACATTTGTTAATTGATTAAAGAATGTACCAACTGTGTGACGATTAAAAGCTGAACATCGTGCCAAGCTTGTAGCTTCTGGTGTCCTTAATGACAGCGTAGGGTTTCTATCAAGAAAACCTCGGTACCAGTCGCGGCCAGCTTGCTTTGTTTTATCCCAGGCAGGGGGATATGATATCCTATTTGTTGCAGCATAGGAGTATGCCAATTTGCGCAATTGCACCACAGTAAGACCGTAATACATCTTGGACATATCTTTCGAAAATATACCAAGTTCTGTTTCCTGATCAAGTGAAAAAACCTGACGCACCTTATAGCCTGGGAGAGATATCATGTTTTTTCTGCACAACCGCTTCAATGTCATGACATTTATTCCGAACTGCCTAGCGGATGCTTTGTAGCTTCCTCCATTTTTTACTGCATTTACAGCCGCTTTAACATTTTCTGCATCAGGTGGAACTCTTTTCGTTGCTCCTATTTTAGTTGAGTACTTACGTGGCATCTGAAAAAATAAACATGAATAAAATTAATTACATTAAACACGAGATTAAAAGAAACACAAAGTGGGATACTTGATCCTGGGATCAAGTATCCCCCATTTAATAGGATCAACTATCCCTACAATGACATTTTTCTAACAAGTGCAAGTGTTAGGTTAAAACAGTTACAATTTAAATATCAATGTTTTAGTATTCAGTAGATAAACGTACAAATGTTTCACCTATTTGGGCAGTATAATTATAAACTAAACGAATTAAAGTTGTTATAACTTACCTCGCACGCGTAAAATAAACTTTCAATGTCACAAAATAGAATAATCTCGATTAAAATGTCAAGCGTGTACTGAAGTAGCAGCCATTTGTCAAAACAAAGTAAACAGTATGGCCTCTACCCAAGTGGGTCAACAGAACAGTAATAGGATATCATTGGGCGCCAAATTTAAATGGGGATCCCACCGGAATAAACTATCCCTCCTCACCCCTACTGTTTTAAAAAAAATGTAACAATAAAAATTATATTTAAGCAGTGATATATTTAAAAAAAAATACAATTAAAAATGTTGCGTTTACGCTACGTTAGGAACTAATGGGTTAATAATATATCGGTTGAAAGCTGGAAAAATTCAGTACAGCATATTGTAAAAGTGGAACATTCTTATTTGTCTACGCAAAGTTTTAATATACAGCCCACTGTGATTAATCTAAATGATGACTCCGACAGTGAAACAGATTAATCTTAGAATAATAACACAGAATAATAATCATTATTAATTAAGTTTAAATCTCGTATTGTTATATTTCGAATATAAATAATATAAGTATTAGAATAACAACATAGATATTTAATAATCATTAATTTTTAACTTTCACAGTGTAGTTTAAATATCTTATTGGTATCACTCAGTATTGAATATAAGTTTTAAAATACTATTAAATAAATGTAATTTTCTTTACAATAAAATAGATGACTCGAAAAGAAATTGCTATATTATTATTTTTACTTGGAGTCCGCCTCTGACGCCCTGTCATAAAATACCTGGATGGAGATAAGACAGTAATGAGGTAAAATTCAAGACGATAAGAGATAGACTTTACCACAATTAGAATTAAATTTTATTGACAATTTCAACCACTCGTCATCTTTCATGGCACTTGTTGTTGTGTCAGTTTTCTTAAATTCTAAAAACAAAATTAAAATCAATACTTATCCCATACATACATATTTAGACTCTTGTTTACATACCTACTATTTCTTTATGTTCTTCAACTAAACTCACAAGCATTTAAATTTCTGTATATGCAAAATTGTTACATCTTTTTTATCCATTTTATATTAATTTTGCAAAATATAATAATATAAACGTAGAATAAAACCAGATACAGCGAATCAATTTCTTTTAATTTTAAACAAATTTTACAGTTATGACAACAGTCACTGTTAATAACAATTTAAACTAATTTTGAGGATATCGGATCTACTATTTCGTTTTACACTAGTGTTCTGTGGTTTTACCCAGAATAACTATTCCGCTGTCGATTTCGCAATGTAGAACGTTCGAAAGGTTATACTTGGAATAAACTCAAGTATAAGTTATACTCAGAATAGTTATTAAAATTAAAGAATAAATAAAACCATTTAACAGCAAAAAAAATTTTTTTTTAAGTTTACAAATGGTCGAATGCTCCCCACCTCTAGGGAGCATTCGACCAGGTGGAGGGGAGCATTCGACTATGTTAAAAAAGGATATTTAAAGGAATAAAAAAGAAAAAGGTTTGAAAAAGTATTTTATTTAAAAATATATATATCAAGAGTAAAACACAATGTAGTGAAAAAAAAAACATTAATGACCCACTTAAAAAAAATCAGTTAACAATTAAGGTGCTAAAATTGTAACTTAACTTAAAATATGAAGCTGTTCTTGTTGTTCCAGTTTTTGTTACAGTTTTCAATTTGCTGATAATGTCTCCATTATCCACTTCGCTTATGTCTTCAATTTGTGGAAAATAAAAAGTAGTTGAGTGACCCTTCCTTCTCAAAAATTTAATGTTTGTTGCCTCTTCCGAAATTTCCAAAATTTGCCCCAAAAAATGAATCAGTTTGGATTTAGTCATAAATCTTACTAAAACAAAATATTATTTTTTAAGATCTTGTTGATCAACTTCCTCAATTTCATTAAATTCGTCACTCAAATCTTCACCTGAATCGTCATAAAGAGATAACGCGTCATTTTCGGTTGATGATGTTGAACACATTTCTCTTAACACCTCTTTTTTTACTTTCCTTTTCTTGTGCAATATTTTCCAATCTTTCTTTTTCAGGAGTGTCAGTATAAATTCTTGAAATTCCTGGCGTTCGCTTACTTTTACTTTCTTTTCTTATGGCTTTTGGAAATGGTCTAATTGACTCTGGTGTGATTTTTACTTGATTCTTATGCTTACTGCAGGATGGTGTTGGCATAGTTCTTATATCATGTGTAATATTAATCGTGTTCTTTACTTTTTTTGATTCAGTTGCAAGATCTTCGTGATCTTCTTTTATTTTGTCATTTTCTATCTTAATCTATCTTTCTATCTTCTCTTTCAACACGATCTTCTGTTTCTCTATAAATGACTTCATATTCTGTTTCATTATATTCGAGATTCACCTCACCTTCCACCATATTGTTTTGATTGTGTGGATTTACTGCGGGATGGAAAGGTTTGTCTGTTACATAACTAGGGGCAAAATAGTCATCGCTAAAAGCTAGTCTGTTAAATGGCCAAATCCCAGGCTTTTTAAAACTACTCACAATATTTTCATTTGTAAAAGCTCTTGCATATGCACGGTGTGCCAATTCTGGTATATTTTTTATTGTTATGGTTTTTCCTGGATTTGATACCATCCAATTATTAAAAGCGATGCTACAAAGATTTTTAAAAGGTCCATAGACCCCAATATCTAGGGGTTGCATTCTGTGAGTCGTATGGGGTGCAAAACTTAATAGAACAATCCCACTCTCTTTGCAAAATTTTACGCTTTGAAGACTGACATGGGACTCGTGATTATCAACCAGCAATAATATGGGATCCTCACGTGAGCAGCGAGTATGCTTTACTATATGTTGCAGTACCGAGGAAAATACCTCTGCAGTCATCCAACCGGATTTGTTTCCCAATGCCAAACTTGAAACTGGTGCGTTAACTATAAGGTCTTCCACATTTCTAATCCTTGGAAATACAAAAATGGGAGGCAGGCTTTGTCCAGAAGCACTTACAATTCCCACAAATGTCACCAATTCACCCCTTTCAGCTGAAGCAGCTTGAGAGACTTGTTTTTTGCCTTTGGGGGAGAAAATTTTCACTTGCTTCATGTTAGTGGTAACTCCGGTCTCATCAAGATTATTAATTCTTTCTGGACGAAATTTGTAGCGCTTCAACACTTTTTGAAGATTTGCAAAAAATTGGTCAACCTTATGTTTATTAAAAGCGATGCTTCTGTTTAGACTGGTGCTTTCTGGTTTCCTTAAGGAAAGCGTTGGGTGGCGTTTCATAAATCCTCGTCGCCATCCATCTTTTGCCTTTTTTTTCCTGTTGCCACTCTTGCGGAATTTTGCAACTAGGCAATTCGGAGGCGTAATCATAGCTAATTTTTGGATGTGAGTATAAGTTAGTTCGTAGTTAAGGTCAGAGCATCTCTTGCTATATGCTTCCAATTCAGCTTCGTGCTCTACCGTAAATACCTGCTTATTTGTATATTTGCTTGAAAATTCTGATGAATTTCTGTTAGCGTCACTTTCATTCCCAGAGTCATCCGGATTTTGCATATTCTGCCGCAAATATTCTTCTTTAGTTTTCTTCCGTAATATCTTTCTCACCCTACTTTTAAATGTTGACCTCTTTATTCCATGAATTCGGTCAGCCTCCCTTTCTGAAGAAGTTCTGGTAAAACAGTCTATAATTGCTTGTTTAATGGCATTTTCGTCTATTTGGTTTCTGTTGGTTTTTAGTACTCGTTTTCGAGGCATATCTAAAAAATACAGCAAGTAAAAATATGGAAAGTTTTTTAAAATTACACACAATAAACAGTGATTTATTAAAAAGACCAAATTTTGAATAAAATTTCAAAAAATTCGTTTTATTAGCTAATTTAGTTCTCGAGTTTATTTAATTATTCATTGCCCAAATTTATTAGTCCTTGTCTCACTCCCCTTCAGCCTTTGTTTACCTTCCACATAAATAAAAAACAATACCAAAGGAAATAATATTTTAAAACGGATAATTCGACCAGTGGTCGATTAATCCACAGTTTTTGATAGTGATATGCTACCCAGGGTACAGAAACAAATTAATTAGTTCCACAAAAAATATTTATAGTTTTTAGGTTAGAATTGTATTTGTCAATCAAAACTACAATATCTAAAGATTCCTTGTACAAAATAATGAAATCCAAAAACCAGGTTTTTAAGCAAATGTTACTTGATGTTTGAGGCAAAAAATTGTTACCAAAAGGGGCGTTTTCAAATTTTCTCCTTAAAAAATCAGAAACGTTGGATGCACATGTGTAATTATAATCAAGTTACTTGATTTCTGTGGGAAATTTAAACCACTTGGAAAATAAATGTGATGGTTGAATGCTTCCCCTGGTCGAATGGTCCCCTCCTTCCCCTACATGTTAAATTTTCTCTTAGAGTACAATAGAGAAACTTCTGTGGAAGGTATGTGTAAAACGCTCTGTAAATCATACGTAATTGACATAAAAGAAGAATAAGTATTTGCTCTTTCTTTATCCAAGGTTTTTTGATCAAGACATTCCTTTTTTCTTGATACATGGAGCTTAAACTCTTCTTCTAAAAGAATTTTTTCACTATCATTGCTGAAGTTATATTTATTGCACACAGTGCATTGATCTTTCTTGGGCTTGAAGAAAGAATAATTATATTATTATTATTACGAGAAAATGTTCTTCGTTATGTAATAGAACTAACTAAAGGAGAATTATTTTGCTCAAAATACTCTCTATAAAGGCTATACTACTCTCATTTTTGAAATGGAAGACTGGAATCTACGTATTTTTTTTGTATCTTTCCGAGTGTAATGGCTCTCTCCAACAGGGAATGATTCAATGTGAGATTTCACTATTTGCAGATTTTCATCACTTGTTTTATTTACTGGGGCATGTCTTCCTCTTTAATCAATAGATGAAAAATGACCACCTAATTTGTCTTGACCAGAAAAAGCCTGAAGTACCGAGCGATTTGAAATACATAAAGTTTTTAAAAAAATTTTTTGACACACTCTTATTTGTGCGTTTTCTTTAAAAAAATAATAATTCTCTGTTTATAATTTTCTTTTCGAGGTCTTCGGAATATAGGTGTTTTAGTAGAAACAGTTTCTAATACTTTCATTTTTTCTTTCGTAAGATAACTTCCAATAAGTCTTACAGATATCAACTCGGTTTTCCTCTGTAAATTTCTAGCAATTAAATTTAAATGTATAATTGCATAAATCAGCAGGTAGTTTAGGGCCTGTAGCAACACCTTTATAGTTTTTGTAAGGTAAACACCTGTTTCTATCTTCCCGATTTTTATTCCTTTTCCAATTTTCAGGCCTCGGTCTTTTCCATCTACTACCATTACTTGAAACTGCTACCTCCTTTTCTTCGCTATCGACATTTACAAATATGCCAGTAATTTCACATAATTGCAACCGATTATTTGAATGAACTTCCGACATTTCCTCAGTCGTTGGAGGTTGGTAGTCAGGATCATCATCACAATCATCATCGGTAAGCTCGTAATCTTTGTCACTACTGATGTTTAAATCTTCTATGCTCTCGTCATTTTGATTACTCAAATCAATTGTTGGAACGTCATCATCTAGATTGTCTATATTGCTGTCAGTTGTTAGCAGGTCAGTAATTTCACTTAATTTTAATGGATTATCGAATTCAATATCAGTCATCATTTCAGTCGCTGCATGTTGGTAATGTAGATCATTATCACTGGTAGGCTAATAATTTCCGGCATTAATAGTGTTAAAATTTTCTATGTTAATGTTATTACCACATAGTATGTCAGTAATTTCATTTAATACTAACAGACCGTTAGATTCTTTAGCATCACAAAACATTTCTATACTATTTGTAGGTTGAACATTCATATCAATTTTACTATTTATATGGAAATTTTCAGCAGTTACATTAAAAGCATTTTGCAGCTCTAAACTTCAATTGTCCATTATTATCATTGACTGCTCTTCAGTTACATCTAAATTATATACAATAATATATTATATTATATACAATAATGTAAAATTAAAATTATACCTTTATTGATAATTGACTCTGTCTCCATTCTCGGTAATACCAAGTTTTGCATATGCTCGGCTGGGACAGGAACAATTTCACCTACAATGTGAAAATACAAAATTATCCAGTATATTACTAATTAGAAAATTTCAAAGAATCAAATTTTTCTAGTAAATAATAATATTTACTGACAACAACCTATAATTTATGACGACCTTATACTATCAAAATATAATACCTTTTACAATATAATACATACCAGATTCTATTCCAGCGGTCTGTAAACATAGTTCTAAAATGCGTTTAGCTCTTTTACAATTACTTATGATTATATAAATCGAAATTTTATTCACGTTTGTTTAATCACAAAAACCACAATTTTAAAATACACTCCTCAGCTGAAGCACTAGCAATGTATATGATATAAGTATAAACATTATACAACCAGAATGTTCTAAGTCAAAGTTAATGCTGAGTTGTATATTCGGTGTTTAAAAATAGTACAAGCAGACTGCATTAAGAGTACTTAATACTTTTTGCTAGTAAATAAAACAATAAAACTGACTAAGTATTAAATTTTTATCGGTTATTGTAATAAGATCGACTTGGTGTGTTTTTGCAGTAGATAGAGCTTACCTTTTTATATACGTGTGCATTAATAGTTGAATAACTAAAAAAAAAGGCTTACTGCGTTCTGCTAGTATATCCTCGATATCTTCTTGAGATGTATCTACGAAAAGCAAGAGAATGTTGTCTTTTTCAATTAATGAAAATTATTATTTAAGTAGGTTAGTTGTTAATGGATATATCAGTCAAGTTAGTTATCTGTGATGTTGTATTGTTCTTGGTACCGGATTTAAGTAAGAAGTGGTATATATCGCTTAGATTCTTATTGTCACTCTTAACATTGATGGAGAAATCATTAAGGAAAATATATGACATTTCAATGAACTCTCTTTTAGATTTATTGTTCTCACGGTGGAGAATTGTAGTGTTAGTATGGTCCATCAGATGACTAGTGGAATGGACATGTTTGACTAATGCACAACGGTCAGGGTGAAGTCGAGAATCAGTTTTGTGTAGTGTGATACGTGATTTCAATAATTGAGAGATTTGCGCGATGTAGGAATTGTTCCAAGAGAGGCGTGGAATGTTGAAGACAATATTACTAAGCATATCTATAGGAGTCTTATCTTTGATCTTAGAATAAAGATTATTAATTGTTAGGGCTGATCTACAAGCGACATTAAGTTTAAGATTGCTATTATTATTACCAAAGCTATTTTCAACACTTTTCAGAATCCTTGTTAACCCCGTAAGTTAATTTACTATTTAGTAGTAACTGAACAACTATTACAGTTAGAAAATTAGGTACTAATAGTGCCTACTTTTCCAATAATAATAATTATTTTTCTTTAATTTGCTTATCCAATTTTAATAGCTCCAGTTTCATATTCTTTATATTTTTATACTTATTTCATGCTCTTCATCAAATTTCATTTTTGGATAATTCACAAACTCCAGCTTTTTTGAAATTAATTCATTGAATTTTGTATCAATCCTCTTAGATATTTGGCTTTTTTTTTAAATTGTAACACATTTTCCTTCCGTCATAAAACAAAACATTATTTTATTGTAAATAATCAAAACATATTAGCTGATACCTTACCTCGTCTTAGAGTTGTCAACTTCTCTGCTACAGGTTGCTGTAAGTTTTTGTCGAATATGTTTCCCAGCTCATTTTCCAGTACATTTTCTGGAATCACTTCGTCTAAGAAAACTTCCTCGGAGTGTGGTACATCCTCTGATACTTCTACCATTTTTTCTGGTAGTAATATATTTATATATATATATATATATATATATATATATATATATATATATATATATATATATATATATATATATATATATATTGTAAAAACTACGACCGTCAATTTATATTTCTAAAGTATTCAACTAGTGAATTCAGAGGTTTAATCGGTCATTCAGGTTGGCAAATAAAAAAAAGAAGTCAACTACTTCATAAGTTTATCGAAGACGTTTCGCTTTATATTTCTAAAGCTTCATCAGTTCTAACTCAATATGTAGTATATTATCGATGTTATCATATATCTACTGTACACTTTACTCAATATTTAAAACTAACTTAACCAAAAAAGAAAAAAAAACAAAAAACAAAAAACAACACACAAACTTTGCCGAAAATAATGTTCATATTCGTAGATATGAATATTTAAAAAATTTTAAACGAACATTTGGCTTCATTTAGATGGTTCTCCGCTGAAGACCAACAAAGTTCTCTTTGAGAACTTTAGCTTTAGAAGCTTTAGAAATATAAAGCGAAACGTCTTCGATAAACTTATGAAGTAGTTGACTTCTTTTTTTTATTTGCCAACCTGAATGACCGATTAAACCTCTGAATTCACTAGTTGAATACTTTAGAAATATATATATATATATATATATATATATATATATATATATATATATATATATATATATATATATATATATATATATATATAATGAGGAGCAAACTTTCTATATGCATTTTGTCCATTTTTTGTAATTTTGGCAAATAGAGAAAAACTGCTATGCGTTTCGCAAGAAATTGAACGAAAAACTGATATACCTAAAATATGAATGAAAAATCATCCAAATATTATACCTATATGCTAAAAATCTAGTATTGATAATATCCCAAAAAACTTGAAAAAACTGTTGGACAAACTGCATTTAGATTGTCATCCTTGAACAAAACGCATTTTGATTGTCTACACCAAGCGGTATGACAGACTTTTGTTAGTAGCGATGTAAAAAAACTCAAGTAGCTTCATAAAAATAGTATTTTATTTTTAAATACAAAATAATGTTTAAAAATGATTGAATTAATAATGGCATTTTACATATCATAAAGGTCCCCATGGTCATCATCATTGCAATCACAGCACTCAGCTCCTTCGATAACGTCATAATCCTCAGTTTCACCAAGGTTAACTTGATCGTCATTTTGCTCACCAGTGTCAGAAAGAATTGGTTGTAACCATGTTAGCACAGGATCGTTGACCCAATTCACCCGTGACAGTTCCACTAATAGTTTCGAGAGGCTCTGGAGTTTTTTTTTTGGTTTAATTTTGTTTTGGAGTTCTACAGCAGGTAAGTTTAAAGTCGAAAGCTTTTTTCCCCGTTTCAATAATGTTTGTAATTGTTTGGATGGATCATCATTTCTATAGAACAGTTCGGTCTTAAGCAAAATATTGTTGTTTTTATATCATAAACAGTCCAGTCTCTACCAAGTTGTTTAACTTCTCCCTTCTTGGAGTAAATTTCATAATATTGTGTAGGGGGTTTTATTGTACTGTAGGATCGTGTAACTTATTCTATTTGCCCGAATGTCCGCGTACCGGAAAAATAAGTACCACAGATTTAATATTTTGTGGGGCATCTCTGTATAACCATAGCATGAGCATATGCATCATGTGTGCATTTTTATTCTGCCTCGCACAACCATCTGCGAATAGTCTTAACTGTTTGATACCTGATCCAAATTCAGATTTATTAAGAAAATCACGTAGAGCAGAACTTTTTTCTGCAGATCCCGTTTTTGCTTGATGTTCCACCCAGGTGTAGAAAACTGGCTTTTTAATATTCACGTCGGTTACACAAAAACAATAAAAAGACAACTGCTGGGCGTAAAATGCGTCTTGAATGGGCACTTTCGGTAAGACTTTAACCTGCTGAAGGTCAAAACAGTAGGAAACAGTGTGTTCCGATTTTTTCTTTATTAGTTTAAAAAATTGTTTGGCCCGTATTTTATGTACACGTAGAGAAGTTCTTAGTTTCTCTATTTCAGTTTTGTCTTTACAAAGGATAATAGAAGTTTGGGTCCTGACACAAAAGCCACATACGTCAGTAGCAGGGCTTCCAAATGCAATATTAAAATGACTATTAAAGATCCTACTAAAATACTTGTAATTTAGTTTCAAATTCTCAGCAGTACTTTGATTTTACAGATTCCATAAAATAGTAATATTATTTTCAGATGATAGATAAATGCGCCGAGATTTAGCACTCCCATAATGACTTTCATGTCCTTTCAAACTGGCTATAAATTTTTTAACAGTTTTAAATTTTTCAACATTCTTGAAAGACCGTTTGTCCTCTCCACGGTTCTCAACAATACCACTGCCAGATTGCATTTTTCCAGCAATAGTATTTACGCGTCTCTGACTGACACTTAATGTGGATAAGAATAATTTCTGGCAAATGTAAATTTTTTTTCCATTCGTCCAAACCTAAAATAAAGAATATTACTATCACGTATTTTTCACCGTGTTTTTAAAATATCTAAACAAAACCTTTAAATGCTAAAAAAGATTTTTTTGTAAGTAAAACTGTGATATATATAAAGAAATTGTGGGATTTTCTTTCTATTTTTCGGTTCCGACTTCTATCTGGTTTTTCAACATCCATAAAATGCCCCAAATGATTATACTGTATATTTTTTTTATTGTTTCATAAAACATACTTCTAATTGTCCTAATATCATCTTCGGATATTTCATTACTACATTACATTTTGTAAGGGTTGTTTGTCTTTGCACATTTTTTAACATATCTTGATGATATTATGAACTATTGTGCTTAAACAATGAATCTTTCTGCTTATGTTTATATCTTTATTACAACATTTGCAGCTTGCAAATTGCTAACCCTTTTTACTACTTGTTAGCTATTTTTAAAATTCCAATATTTCTTCTTAAGGTAACTGTACCTTTTACCGACCACTTAAGGTTTTCCTTATAAGCAGATTCAATAATAAGAATACATTTTTATTTTTCTTTGCATAAGTTTTAAAGATAAGTTTTAATCTAGTCGATTTAGCTAGTAATATAGAAAAAATAATATTATCACAGTTTAATTCTTTCTTTAAATGTTTTAATAATTATGTACAATTTCATTAAAATGCTCCCTTTACCGACCGGCTTGAAAAATACTCACTTATCACCGACCAATTTCTTTGCTATTACCGACCACAAGCACCTAATTACCGGACATTTTAGTCCTATCAGCGATCTTCTTAGGGGACTACTTATTTAAGTAATTAACAACATTATATTAACTTATTTATTTAAAAATAATCGTATCTACTGGTTCAATTGAAAAAAACAAACGCAGTTGAAGATTTTAATATTTTTAAAAATATAAATTCATAATACAACAAATGAAAAATTACATAATATATTGGACATGTATAATAGATTCAACTTTGGTATAAAATCATTTTATTTTTTTATTATTATATTTTTTATTGTATCCTTCCCCGGAATTGCATATATGCTCTATTTATTCACGGGTTTTGGAGGATTAATTTTTGAAAATATTTTATTTTCTGAATATGATAAAATATCCTCTTTCTCAGGCCATTTCCAATGTGAACCACTTCTTATCATAGTCTTCACTTCGAATCCCGTACCGTCAAAGTCAAGACTTATTCCAGGAAAGTACTCTCCTTCATAAATAACCACAGCATATTCTTCCTCTGCAAAATCTTCCCGTTTTAGTTTTTTGCTATTATTCTTCTTTCCAGGAAGTTTAAGAGGCCTAAAAATAGCAACATCTAGTGGTTGCAATAGATGTGTGGAGTTAGGCAGAAGAGCAATTAGTATTATACCTTTGCTTTTGCAGCACTCAGTTAGATGAAGCGTTAAATGTGAAGAATGGCCATCTAGAAAAAGCACAACAGGTAAAGGAACGTTCTTTTCAACAATCCATTTTTTAAAGAATAAATTCGTTATAAATTCATAAAAACATTTTCCAGTCATCGACCCGGAGTCTGAATGGCCAATACCCCAACCCAGAGGCATTTTCAAATAAATACTGGCTGGTACTCCTTTATAGGGAAAAAGAACAATAGGTTTCACAACCTGTCATTCTGCCGAAACTGTCAAAAGTACCGTGAGGCATTCTTTCTAGTCATTCTGGTATAAACTTTTTTCGAACCTTTTCTTCCGATTACACATTTTTCTTTTGGTGAAAGAAAAAAAGCTGATTCGTCGCAAGTAAAAATTCTTTTTGGGTCTGATAGAACTTCCTCCACATTATTTGTTTTTAAATAGTCTGAAACTCGATCTCTTACACTTTTTTTGTTATATTTGCCCGAAGTTTGGTCAGATTGTGACATACTCGATGAGAGAGCTGGCGAAAAAATTTTCGTACCAATGACGACCTGGAATTTCGTCTTTAAATTTATTTGCTCGTTCTAGACGGCGAATTAGTTTTCTGTAACACACTCCAACAGTTGATTTTTTGTTACAGGAAAACCAACAGTTTCTAAATATAGAATCCAATCTACTATGGTTTGTTCTCCAGCTGCAGTCAGGACACAGTGGACCGCAGTAGTAGCAACTTCTTCATATTTGTTATGAATTTTATCAACTAGGGTACTTTGTGGAATTTTAAATTCTCTGGATGCTTTTCCAAACGACATTCCGTCGGCATACTGCCAAAAGTGACCAAGTCATGTTTAGGTAGTTTCGAGAAAATGAAGTGTAAAGTTTTAGAAGTGCCTATAAAATCGAACATGATAACTACACAGTTTTGAAGGTTTTATGTTTCGAGGGTTAGTCATCTAGAGGCAAATACTTTAGTTAATAATAAAATAACTCTTATGGTACACTAACAAAAATGCAATAAAGATAAAATTAACCAATATGACTTGGGCATGTCTAACTTGACATGGTAAAACTAACGTAAGAACCGATAAAAATAAAAAAAAATTGTTTGTAGTATAGATGTTTATTGCTTACATACAATAAAATTAATCAATATCAATATCGCTATAGCTTATTATTCACAGGCAAAGACTTGTACCAATCATGATATTCAGGCCGAATTATGCTACTTGTTATAAGTTTAAGCAAACTGTTTTTCTTCTTTTCCGTTATTGGTAACAACGATTTATATAATGGCTGTAGATCCATCGCCGTTGCTGTTGTTCTTCCTCTTCCAGCTACCCGAAGCACATGAAACTCGGTCTCTGAAGGTCTGTATTTAAATAAAATACATCCTGGATTAGCCTTTTCATACCTCATGCATTTTATTCTTAGCCATTCAACCTTGTTTCCTTTCTCATCTTTGCTTTTATTTTTAATTAAGGTATTTGCTAGAGCTTTTAAGTCAATGAAATCAGAAAATCTTAATTCTTGAACATTATAGGGACTACAACTTTTATTTTTATTGCGATTAGAACGTGCAAGTCGGAAAATGTTTAAAAGGTCATTGTGTGTAAAGATGCATACATTTTTCTTTGCTTTTTCGATTGCAGAATGCATTGAGTCCACTTCCATGTATGTGTGCCCTTTCTCCAAAAAATTATGTTGGATAACATCAAAATGCATGTGGTGTACAATATACAGAAAGAGAGCAGAAATAAATTGATTTCGGTTCTGTCCACTGCAGCTATCAGAAAAAACACTAATTTCTTTTATAGTAGTTGGAATACTTTTTATCCAGCAGAGTAACGCAGTTCCTATTTCACAACTTCCCCTTTGACCATTTAATTCCGTCCAAGAAAAGCAGTGAGCATTATTGGGTTTCGCAGCTTCATAAAGAGTCAAATTATAGGCATAGGCACATAACTTCCTTGTATAATACATTTGAGAAACGGCCGAAGTTGGAATATTTAAAACGCTTTGTAGATCAAAAGTTGCACTTATAAAATTAGTATCTGCATTTGCTCTAACCTTGTCATTGGCCTTGAGTTGATTTGCTTCGTCACGTCGCGCAATATGAGCTGTGTAATTTTCATCCGATATTAATTTCTTTTTGTGTTTCTCGCATACTTCACAAAGATCCTTTTTCGGGTGAAAGAAAGATAAATTAAATTCTTTCCCAAATATACGACGATAAGTAATTTCGGAAACGTATGGTTTATTATCTTCTTTGCATTTATTCACGTATAAGTCATACATCTTGGAAATTGATAAACTTGGATCTAGATACTGTCGCTTTGAAGATTTTCTGCAATAATGGGAGTCCATCGCAGGAAAGATGGCAATATGTTCTCTTACTATTACTATCATGTCTTCAGATGTTTTTTTAGATGGAACATGATGACCTCTGTTATCTGAAATAGCAAACAATCCATGTTCATTTGCTCCCTTCAAAGCTGTATCCACAGGCCCGTGGCTAATGCAAAGAGTTTTAAGAAAGAATACTTTGCACACTTGAATTCTGTGCTCATTCTTCTGGAAATGATATTTCCTAGATGTTTCCTTCTTAATGCCTGTTCCAGTACGAACCCTTCGATATTTTGGCTTAGTCCACGAAACACAAGATAGAATAAAGTCCTTTTGCCTTTCATACTGTAACTTCCAGAAACTTGCGCATAACTTGTCACGTTCTTCTTCAGAAAAACTGGTTGAACACTGAAATTTACAGTTTTTGCAGTTGACCTTTTTTGGACTTTTTATACCAGTTTTACTTACGTAGGGAATACTTAACGATCTGTTTTGTTTGGCAATATTCTTCGTCCATTTTTCTGGACTGGCTTTTTTCCATCTTGGTTTTTTTACTAATACTTCATCCTCACTACTTTCATCTTCAGTGGCAATGTAATTATCATCACTCTCTGTTCCAAATGGTTCTGATTCAGTCTCACTCGTTGTAAATTCAGCATCTACATGCAGTTTGATAGGTATTTGATTTTGATTACCACCCGATGAACTGTTATTGAGGCTAGTAGTTGGATCTGAAATAAAAGAAGTTATCAATAATCTCTAACCATTTCACTCGTATATTATTTATGTAATACCCCTTTGGCATAACTTGAAATATTTTATTAAAAATAAATCATAATCAATCAAATACAATAAAAGTAATATCTAACCTATAACGTAATTTTTGGAACATAATATAAATAATTACATACCTGTAGGGGAGAGTGTTGTACCTTGGGTCAATTTTTAGTTTTTATTTTTTTCTAAATCCTAAAATTATATATTTGCAAAGTTTATCCAATGTATTAGTTACTTTGTCTATTTGGCTACATGCTTTCTTTTTATTGACACATTTTAAGCTTAGTAGTTAGTTAAAAAATATATTTTAGCAGGCCCTTGCATGTTGACCCAAGGTACAAACTGGTAATGTACCTTGGACCAGCATATATTGTACCTTGGACCAGCATTATATTGTACCTTGGGTCAGTTATAAAAAAAAATAGAACAAATCTTGAAATGTTTTATTGAATATCTCAAAATAATCAGAACATTATGATTAACTAATGATTAATTTAGTAAATAAAAACTTATTTGACATTATATCCGCTAAATTTAACATTAAATTTCAGGTGCGCATCGTGACGTGCAGTTCCGCTTATTTTGTGCGGTTGTGGAAGTTTACGTACAATATCATTGCGTAAAAAATCATAAGTCTCGGTTGAGTCGTTTATAAACTTATTGGAATCTAGAGTTCTACGTATATATGTAAGTTCATTATTAATTCCACTGTTCAGTATCTCGGCAACATAATAAACAAAAGATTTCTTCCCTGCCACTTTCACTAAAATAAATTCTCCTTTTTTAATCTCGTTATTTTCAGATAAGTCATATATTTTTTGGTCATTTAATAATTCTTCTTCTCTAGTTACCAAGTCCTCAAATGTACCTCGATCACTTGAACTTGATTCACTATCATACTTAGCAGCACTCTTTGGCACATTTTGTATATCTTCTGTCGCTATTTGCTTTGTAACTGCCTGCACTTTCTCAAATGATACCGTCTTTCCCTTTTTAAGCGTAGCTATTTCATCTTTCTCTGGAGTATCGGTAAGTATTCGTGACTTTCCTCTTGCTCTTCCTAACTTCTTTTTGCGAACAGGTGCCTTTGGATAGGGTCGCAACATTTCAGGTGTAATAGAACTTCCTGAAGTTCCTGCTTGACGAATATTTGAGGTAGAAGGAGTAGAGACTTCCATTTCATTAACTGTAGTTTTAGTTTTTTCCCCGTCCTGTTCAACATTGACTTGCTTGCGACTGTCAGTAAGCTGGTTTAAAGGACGATTAGTTACATACGAAGACAGAAACTCATTATCTTCAAAAATGTTTTCATTGACGGGATAGAGACCGCTCACCTCAAATCCCTTCTGGATATTAGATGTAGTAAATGCTTTTGGAAATGCCTTACCTGCAAGTTCGGCTATATCGTAAATCGTAATAGGTTGTCCAGGGTGCATAATCATCCACTCACTACAGGCGGTATTATAGTAAGTTTTCATCGGTCCAAAAACTGTTCGATCGAGCGGTTGCATTTTGTGGCTGGTGTGGGGATGAAACGTTATCGGTAGAATTCCATTCTTCTTACAGAAATTAATGACACTTACATTCTCGTGGCTATCGTGATTATCCAAAAGTAATATAACTGGATTTTCAACTGTTGGTTTCACATGATTTTTAAAGTGTTGTAGGTATTCCAAAAACAATATTTCGTTTGACCAGCCGGACGAATTTGCACCTCCTATAGTTCCAACTGGACAACCTTTTAGCATGTGAGGCTTAAAATTAACCCTCGGAAATATCATCATTGGCGGAATATGATTTCCGATTGCATTTATTGAGGCTATCAAGGTTACATTTTGACCTCGCTCTCCACTGTCATTTGACCTAATTGTTTTATTCCCTTAGGTCCTACAATTTTTGGTGGTACATGGACAGTCGTTAACCCTGTCTCGTCACAATTCCAAATTTTTTCTGGGGAAAAATCTCCACGAGACAAAGCTTCTTTGTAGTTCTTAAAAAAGGAAGATATATTTGTTTTATTGAAGGATGTTGATCTGGCCAAACTTGTAGGTTCTGGTTTACGAAGTGATAAATCTTCATGTCTTCTAAGAAACTGCCTCAGCCATTCCTTGCCAGCTATCTTTTTTTGGTCCCAAGAAGGCGGATAAGACTTGTTATTTGCAGTTGCATACTGGTATGCTAAAGTACGAACTTCCATTTTCGTCAAACCATAGTGGAGGCGTGGAGCAGTGAGAAGATATATTTTTAACTCAGCTTCCTCTTCTTTATTAAAAACTTGTTTTACATTATTGGCAGCAACATAAGAAAATTCTGAAGCCCCCGACTGCCTGAAGGATTTTACGTGCCTGATCAGCGTGGTTTTTGATATGTTATAGCACTTTGCTGCTTCCCTAATTGATAATTCACCACTTATGCATTTATTTGCGGCTGCAGTTAAATCTTGGGCATTTAAATGTGGTCTTTTGATACCCACTTTACTTCTCGGCATTTTAAAATGACTATCTGAAACAATAATAAAAGGTTTTTTTGGTAACAGACACACCAATTAATTTAAATAAAAGTCAAAATAATGTTAATTCGCAATAAGATTGTACCTTGGTCCGGTCCAAGGTACACGACCTACCGGTGACCCAAGGTACACAACGTAACAATTTCAGCTGTTTTTTGTTTTCTAATATTAGGTTATGCGTTTAGACAAAAAATACATTCATGATTATCAAGCGTAAATATATATTGTCCATTACAGATAATAATAAAATATATATATATTTACATTTGAAGCGGATTTTAACAGATAACAAATAGGTAAATAATTTACTTACGATCAAACAAAACACAAAACGCTCTGCAAGTCACCACGCTGCAATTTTTTGATAAGTGTATTTAGATGCCATCTACCGCTGATATTATTAAACCACTAATTCAACCAAATCGAAGAGAAATCTGCAGTGGGTAAGAAAGAAAGTCAACTGACCCGAGGTACAACACTCTCCCCTAATGTTTACTGCAATTTCATTTGTTAAATTTTCTGCACACAAGGAGGCTATGTACTTCCCCCTGGAACACATTTTTTGAATTTCCTTTGCGTTAGGACAATGATTTTGACACAAAATTAACTATCCTTGTACGTAACGTCTACTTAAGTTAAATTAATCAGACAAGTTTAATAACAACAACCTACCGAAAAAAGTGACCAAGTCGCCTTGGTCAGTTTTGGCGGTAGCGAATACCAGTATTATGACTTAAGCATTCTAAGGCATGCCTGAAACTAGGCAACCATATTTATATCACGAGTTGGGCATTTTTTCTGGAAAAGATCTTATAGTTTTAAGTCATTTGGTCAATAAACATCAAAATGAGATTTTTTTGACTTGGTCACTTTTGGCAGTATGCCTACGATTCCATCTTAAATTGAATGCAATACTTGCTGAAGAATTTCATTGGTATAGTTTTTTCGTTTTTCAGACATAGCTCAAAGTTTTTCTTGAATCTGGAAGAATACGTTCATAATATTCTCGGTCGGTAACAGGTCACAATATATATTTTTTGTACTCCGACCGTGAAAAAAATATTATTTTAGAAGACTACTTTTGAATATTTTAAAATTAATATATTTCATTCACGTTTAAAACAATGAAGTACCATAAATGTGATTATCGTTTCCTGTTCAAAAACAGACTTTTGGAAATATGACACTTAATATATTATTCTATTTGAAGTAATTCTTTCAATAAAATACAATTTTGTTCAACTTTCACGTTACTTATTTTAACTGAAAATTACAATCTAGTCGGTCGGTAAATGCTCAAGTGAATCGTTGATTTATTACCTTTAAGAAAAAAAAATATATTATAAACAATTGTATGTTAAAATATTTTTAACCCGTAACTGCTACCGACAAAAAGTTATCTCGCAGCTGCTATTGACGGGTCATTGTGACCCAGTTTTAAAATTCTGAAATAAAGAAAAAACATTAGCTACATTTATTTTAAGTCATAAACACTTTTTTATATAACGGTAAACTAATTTAATGTAAAATAAATTCCTATTTACAATTTGGGCATATTTTTAGAGCACATTGTAAACATATAGGTAATTTGCACACAAAACAGTATGTATTTGTTTTCCGGTCTTTTTTTCCGGGACAAATTGCGCATCTCTTCCTTTTAGATATATTCTGTATTGGCAATGGTGCAGGTGTGTCATCTATATCTACTCCAAGGATATTCGCTGCGAGACATCGAAGTTTCCGGGGTACATTTACGTTGTAAAGTCTTTTCTTCATATGTGGCGTGTACAGTGCAATGCCTAGTTCTTTTAAAAAATTGTAACGGGATATTTCTTTTCCTCGGGAAAACTGATATATTATTCGGCTGTTTACACCAGACACATTTAAAATACAGTGAAAAATTGCCATAGGCCATCGACGGGTCCTTCGAGAAGTGGAATATGTTGATCATTTTTCGTCCAAAGCATCTACACCTGCTTTGGTTTGGTTATAAAACATAATTATTTCGGGTTTCCCAGTGCTCTGATCAACAGTACTGTCGTGATGCATTGATGATATTAAAACAACAGATTTTCCCTTTTTTGGGACATATGATACCAGAGTATTGTCTGATGTAAATCCGAACTCTGAAGAACTAGCAGGTCTCTTTCTGTCGGCCATAAATTCTGGAGGAATCATTCTTTTATTTTTCTTCACTGTACCTACATATGTAATTCCTCGTTTTCTTAACTCGTTGGTTAATTCCATCGATGTGTACCAGCTATCTCCAGTGACATTACGGTTGGAATTTTCAATACATTTTATCATTCGAAGAACAAGCTCAGTTGGATGTAAAAATAGCGATTTTTGTTTCTGTTGGAGAATTTTTCCTGTATAGACCTCCGCGTTATACATGTAGTGTGTTTGGGAATCGGCTAAGATCTGCACTTTTATACCATATTTCGCAGGTTTATTAGGTATGTACATTCTAAATGCACACCTTCCCCTGAATGGTACCAGCATTTCATCTACTGTTACGTGAGGACCTGGAACATAGTTTTGCTGGGAGTTTTTTACAAAAGTTTCAAATAGGTTGGATATAGCTGCTAATTTATTAGTTTTCACTCTTTCAGACCTTGTAAGATGATTGTCGAATCTTAAACAGCTTAGCAAAAATAAGTATCGTGCAAGTGACATCGAACATCTAAACAAATCTCTCCCTGTACCATCTGTTGCCCATAATGATTTTAAATCTTCATGGTTAGATTTAAATATACCTTGCATAAATAAAAGTCCAATAAAAGCTTCTATCTCAATTTTATCTGTTCTTTCAATGAAAGTTGGGGCAAATTTTGAGAGAGAGTTTTTACGTCGTTTGAATGTAGCGTAATTTGAGGATACTAAGTCAATTCTTGTGTTGGTATGTTCAACAATAATTTCCAACACGTCATCAGTTATTAATAATTTCCAAGCTTCTTTAGGACACAGTGGTGGATTCTGACGGGTAGAACCTTTCAGTCCTGGTAAAACTTTTATAATGTTATGAGATTTTACTTTGGACCTTTTTGGCGATTGTTTTGCCCATTTTGTAGAATCTTTTCCATACCAAGCTAATTTTGAAATGTTCAAAGTAGCTGTTTTGTTACTTGAAGCGTTATTCGTGGCATCATCTCTGTCTAAGGTGTTTTCATGCAATAGTTCAACCTCAAATTCACTATCAGAGTCGTGTTCACTGTAAATTTTATTGTCTATTTCATCGCTGTCACTTTCACCTGAACAGTTAAATAATTTGTGTGCAGCTTGCTCCTTATTTTCTACTTCTTGGAGAGTATCTGTCGTTTCATCTGCATCTTCCAAATCTTTCCAAAACTCTTCACTGTTTAGAATGTCTTCCATCTCAGACAAAGTTAAATGCTTACTTGAAGAAGCCATTTTATCTAAAACAAAAAATGTGTATTAAGCAAATGATATAAATATTTAAATTATTCAAGCCGTTAACATAATAAAATATATATATATATATATATATATATATATATATATATATATATATATATAATAAAAAAAATAGGTACATACCTTTATAACCAAAAAATATTATGTTACTTAAATACTATAGACGGGTCACCGTGACCCAACTACGTAATTATTTCGAATTTGACACGATCAACAAAACTGCTCACTGCAATGCGACAGTGTTGCTGTCAAGCCCTACCACTATTAGTAAATAATAGTAGTATAGCGTACTGAATGTGAAAAAAATTATATCTAAATATTACTGCAACACTGTCTTAAGTGAGTTGTTACACTGTTGCTGAATAGAGTTGTACAAAAATAGTTATGGCTATAATAGACATAAGTCGCCATTACCGCTTATATGACAAAATATCTTTTCGATAGTGATGATGACGAAAGTTTAACAAAATACTCATTTAATGCACCAAACAAAAAATACACTGAATTTCGACTTGTGACAGTGTTGCTGCCGATGTGCGTTTTGTAATTTCATTAAGAAATGTTTAATAAACCACTATGAAAGAGTTCTACTCCGAATTGGGTGCTTAATTTCTTATTAAACAAAATGAACTGCAAAATTAGTTGTTTATTTAAATACCTACGAGAATATAAATTTTAGAAAAACACTGACGTGACCACTAAAAAAATTCAAAAAATTTTATACAAAAACCTTGTATAAAATATTTTCTAAAATTAAATCTACAGCTTCTAGAATTTTCGTAGTTTTACAGAATTACTACCACTTTAAGAGGATACTTCTTAAGTTTAAACGGATATATTACAATTTTATTAAAGCTTAGTTAATTACGTATTTTTTTTTAAAGCTCAAGATGTAGTCTTTAAAATGCGCTAGATTATTTTACTTTAAAAATGAAACAAACAACTTATTTTTGAGACAGTTGAGACAAAAACACGCTTAAAAAATAATTATTGCTAAAAAAATTTTTTAGCTTTTATACAGTATGTCTGTGTAAATTGGAACCTATTGGAAACTTTTTTAGTATTAATTTTACGAAAAAAGTTATTCTTACAATTGCATACAAAAACATAAGTACCTCGTATAAAATTGAAAGTTTATATATTACGATTGTGTGCTCAATTACTATATAAGAGCTCAATTTTTTTTTTGAATTTTCTAATTGTAAAGTCAGATTTGGATTCAGTATAATCAAAAATAAAATAGAAACATTTTGTATCAAAGTAAACGACTAATTCACCGATATTTTTAAAACTATTTATACAAAACAATTGTTATTATTTAAACAACTAATAAACAATTGGCCGCGAAATCTGTGAGTATAACTTATTACTTGAACGTATTATAAACTAAAAAAATAAGTTTTAGAAAAATGTAAGTTTATTTGATTTTTTCGAAACACTGCAGGTTTTTGATCTACATGACTCCCCTATTAATCTAATTGTGGTAATGCCACTGTCTCGATACCTAAATAATGATGTAAAAAGCTTACCTTGCTTGTTTTAGACGGGATCTTTATTTGATACATTTGAAATTTTTTTACGGCCTTTGCCAATTGTATGTAGCGTAATTGTGGAATTTATATCATCCATATTTTAATAAAAAGTACTCTTACACATTTACAGAACAGAAAAACAATAAGTACTTACAAGAAAGTTCTCTAACAAAATGATGGAACTGGTGCAATACCATTAGTTAACTACATAATCACGTGTGGATAGCGGCTGCTCTCATTGGTTGCATACCCAAAAGCGAGTTCTGCATCTCTTTTAACGTTAAAAAAGATAGTTTTGCCCATTTCTTTGATTTTTACGTCACAAAATAACCGGTAGGGAGACAGTTTTGCAAATATTTGGTAAGCTTTTCTAAATGAACGTCAATAAATGAATTTTAAACTGCAGTCAAGTCATATTTGGTATTTTTCGCAAAAAGCAAGTTTTGCACTTATACGCCTCATTTGTATAATAATAAGTTTGTTTCTGCAGTAGTTGGAAACAGTTTTACAACGCGCGAGTTTGCGCAGTAAAATAATTGTGTTCGTGCAGGTTTAATTTCAAACTCCAACTGTTTGGTCAGATGTTCTTGCAGATTTGTCGACCGTTTTCAAATAGTCATTATGGTTTGAAGATTATTTACCAACTAATAGTTTGACGCAGGCGTACCAAATATAAATAAATAAGGTTTCTTATTCTTAACCTGTAAATGTATAATATGTTGTTATTTATACTGTAATATTATATTGTAAATATTTTTCACTAAGTTATATTGAACTGACTATTTATTGGTTATTGTTCAATTCCAACGTTTGGTGTATTTACATTGATTATTCTTTATTGAATAATTTTTTGGATTCAATATCCAAGGTGGTAATTATACGTGATATAACTATGATTAAATAACTTATAAAGTGAACAAAATATATTTTAGGAATCTTCTGAAAGTTTTTCTTCTGATGAAGCGGTTTTTGACATTGAAGAATTGTCGTCGGATGAAGATTTGTTACAAATTCTAGATGAACGTATAAGGCCTAAAAATAAGAATTATATTGAAGAAACGGTGTCAAGTTACAAAGATTGTAAATTTATTGAACACTTTCGTATTAGTCGTGATTTTGCTGAAGATATTGCGAACCACTTCAGATATTCACAATATTTTCATTATCAAGTGGAAAGCGATGGGAAGCTTGGAGAATATGAACAAACATAAATATATTTATGGTTCGTTGGTCACCAAACGCATCTTTCAGATATGTAACTGATAGATTCGATATTGCTATCAGCACTCTTTTTAAATTAATTAGAAAGTTATCATATTTCCTGAGCAATATGGCCCCTCAAGTAATTAAATGGCCATCAGGTGAAGAGAAAATAGTAATTGAGAGAAACTTTAGACAAAACAATTTTCCATTTGTTATTGGAGTAATTGATGGGAGTCACATTAAAATAGACAAATCAACAAAAGATCCAGACTCATACTTAGATAGAAAACATTATTATTCTATTCAGGTAATCACATATTAATACATATCTTATAATCTTAAAAACTGACTAGAATTTTTATATAAATTTTTAGTTGCAAGTGGTTTGTGACCACCACAGAAGAATAAGGGATCTATTTGTCGGTTATCCAGGATCAGTTAATGGCAGCAGAGTTTTCAGAACTTCACCGTTAGCTGAGACTGTAGTTGTAAAGTGTGCAGATTATTTTATTTTAGGGGATAGTGGTTATCCATGTTTGCCCAATCTCCTATCTCCTTTAAAATATAGAGGTAACTTAACAAGCAGACAGCTAAATTACAATATGAAATTAAGCAAAAATAGATATGTAGTTGAACACTGTTTTGGTCTACTTAAGCAGAAATTGACAATTGAAGACCAATTTGAATATGAGGCAGAAAATATTAATGAAAATATTTTACCATTTAATTTGGACATCGAAGAGAATCATGCAGACAGAAATGGAATGGAAAGAAGAAATGAAGTTATGAATTTGTTACCTATGTAAATGAATAATGTTCATTACTACAATTTTTTTTAAAGTGTGATGTATTTAAAACATATTTTTAAGTTTTAGAGTTAATATATGTATATTCATTTTATTTGTTACACATTCAATTTGTAGGCAATAAAAATATAACTCTGATGCTTTTTTATTAAAAAAACCTGTTACAAACTTAACCCTAAATTGACTTTCCTAAAAATTAAAGTATTTCAGTAGGTAAAGATTCTTTTTATACAGCAAACGCCAGTTTGCTGTATAAAAAATTGACTAAAATTATTATTAAGTTTTGGTTCGTTCACTCACTAAAAGTTTAAACAAAATTTAAGGTAGTTTATTTTTAAAATAGTAGGAAAACAATAAAAAAAAGAAAGAACCTGACTACTCTCAAACCGAGAAGGTTCTTCTTCAAGACACCTTACGCCTCTGGGACTAGTCCGGGTGAAATCTATAGGCACATTCTTCTAGTACCAAACTGAACAGCTACTCCACTAATCGATAAAAAACCAAAAAAAAACTCCGACTAAACTAAATGGAATACGTTTCCCCCAAATTCAAAATAATCTTGATTGACTTTATATTCCTTTTTTCCTCCAGCGACTAAAAATAAAATCAAAGAAAGCTCTCATTAGCTTTATTCTGAGTTGATAAACAAAAAGGCGGTTGGGACAAGAAAAACTAGTCCGAATGATGATAATTACTGAAGGTTTCGTACACTTTTTGTGACCTTGGAAAATTAATCGAAAACTATGTATTTATAAAACAAATGTTGGGATTTTACTATGAATATTTCAATGAAGAATTAAAATTTAACTTATCACGAATATATTATAGGCAAATAGTAATAAAGGATCTCCTTACATTACCGAATTGCTTGGATATTGATGAGAACGTGTACTTAGGAGAATTTCTAACAGAAAGAATTCTGAACGTGATTTGACTGATATAATTTGGGTAAAATTATTGAAAAAATGATATTAATATGAAACTAATATTGGTTAAAAAAAAATGATTTACTTTAATTAAAATGAAACTCACCCAACGCAACAATATTTCACTAATTAAACCAAAATCTTCTTTTCCCAAAAACTTCTAATACTCAAAAAAAACGCCTTCTGTAACTTAAATTGACCTCTGAATAACTTAAGATTTTTCCTGATAACTTGAAAATCTCATGGCGTTGGTCGCTGGAGTATCAATCAATCTTCTGCCTCATTCAATGGTTGGATATCAAGTGAGTTCTTACACTTTTAAAATCGTTGGCTTCCGTCAGTTCCCAGCTAAGCGGAAACGACAGGTAAGCAGTTTGACCAATTGATAAACAATTGATAATACGATTACATGTATAGTTGGTTGCATACCTTACAGGCAGAATTAAGTTATTTTAAATTTCTCAGTAACGATAAAGTAATCTTATCGTTACAACTCCACTTAATAATACAAGGCAATGTAGACGGAAGAAGAGTGGACAGGTCGAAGAAGAACGTCATGGCTTAGAAACCTGAGAGAATGATTTAACGGATCCTCTGCATCCCTTTTCCGAGCTGCCGTCAAAAAAATTACTATAGCCAATTTGATAGCCAACGCTCGATAATCGAGCACAGCACAATCAAGAAAGCCATATGATACAACCATGAAAGTAGGTTATACAACTAAAAGAGAATGAATTGAGCAGATATGACTAATAAAATATAAAGCCAAAGTTAAAAACTGTCTATTATTTTTAGTTCATTTGATAGCAAATTAATATTAATTTGTTGTATATACTTACCTGTTGCTTTAGCTGTTGTTTCTTTCACAGTTTTCAAGGTATCTGCTTCGAGCTTAAAATTTTTGAAATAATTAAACACATTATATATTATCTCACGAAATTGTTCATTAATAACAGAATTAGTCTTTCTATTACTTTCTAACGCCATTATTTAAAGAAACTGCCACAAACACATTTAACTATCCAAAATAATAAGAAGTCTGAAAAATAATAGCCGAACTTCACTTTTGTGTTACGCACCTGACTACTGGGAGGAGACTGATGACAACCACCTAACCCACCCTAAGCGGACTTCAATTTTAGGTTTGTGCGCCTCGCCAACTTAAGTGGCGTTGACAGTACTAAATATTTGATAAGTATTTCGTTCGTCTTCTCTCTCAGTTTATTTTGTTTTCTTATTTCTAAAAGTCTTTCTGCTTCAAACAGTTTCTTTGTTTTGTTTTTTGTTTCATCACTTCTAATTTTTCTTTGTGAATTTTTAGCATTTCTGTATAAAATTCCTTTTTATCTTCACACATCTTTTGGAGAATATTGTTTCTGCTAACTGGTTTCTCTCTCTTTATTTTAAATGATTGTGGTGTAGAACTAAGAACATTGGCTTTAGCTGTTGCTACATCTTCAGGCTTTTCATCTATGTGATGTTGCAACTTTTTCATTAGATTCAGGAATTCAGGATTTCTTTTTTGCCCAAATATCTCATCTAGTTCATCACTATAGGGGAGAGTAACATAAGATGGGACACTTTTTTTGTTCCAACGAATTTTAAACAATCATTAAGGCAAATGAAAAAACAAAATATGGAAACAGAAACTTTATAACATTGACAAGAAACATTTTCATAGATAATATGTAAAAAAACAAAACTTTTTTTTCTAATTTAAAATGCAAAAAACTTTGCAAATGTCCCATTTTAGGCAACCTATATCCTAAAATGGGACATGGGGTTACTCAAAAAGGGACACTAAGTACAACAGTTGATACATGTGAAATAAAGTTCATCTAAAATTCCACAAGTTTCATTTGCCCAAAGGCAACAGTTTTTGCACTGATACCAGTCCTCTTTGCTAGATGCGTAAATACATTTACACACTGCACACAACTCCTTTTCTTCGCGCTCTTTTTTTTGTTCTGAGTCTAGCTTTCTTTTGCCTTTTCCACTTTTATTTTTTGTATTTTCATTCGCTTCAAGTTCATTTTTATACGGAGACTCAGTAAGAATGGTTGATGGTAGGGACCTATTAGAATTCATTTTCTTTTTTCTGCTCCGGGCTACTGGAACAGGACTTATCTGCAATATGCTGATATGCTTTTTCTGAGATTTTTCACTTTCGTCCTGGATTTTTGATGTTGAAGGTTGTGGATTATTTAAGATTCCGGCGTTTTCCTTTGATTTTTTCTTATTCGGGATATTTAGTGACTGATCTTTACCCAGAATGGACACTTCATTGGTGTTACTTTCAATAACTAGAGGGGGAGGGGCTTCAGTTCTGTCGTTTTCTTCCAAAGGTAATTCTGTCGTTTTACTTGGGGCAAATTCGTATTCCTGAAATATGTCGGGGTTGTATGGCCATATGCCAGCTGCTCTAAAACCATTCATAGCAGTTTTAACAGAGGCTGCCTGTGAAAAAGCATCAGTTACCGCTGCAGCAACCTGATATATGCCAAAAGTACGTCCAGGGTGGTTTTTCATCCATCTATTTAGCCCAGCGTCGTAGAATGTCATAAAAGGTTTAAAAAATGACACATCTAATGGCTGCATTTTGTGCGTGCAATGAGGAGGCAAGCTTAAAAGGATAAGATGGTTTTCTCTTGCAAAATTGATTACGTCTAAGCTTTTGGTGTGCGAGACATGACCGTCTAATATTAATAGGACTGGTTTTTCGGCAGTAGGTCTTACATTATCCACAAAATATTTCAAATATTTCAAAAAAACGTCGCGGTCCATCCAGCCCTTATCTTGAGCAAATGCTACACTTCCATTGGGAGCATTATCCATAAGCTCAGGTTTTATCCTCTTACGAGCAAAAATAAATGCTGGTGCTAGAAAATTTCCCGTCGCACTCATTGCACAGACGAGTGTGGTGTTCACTCCTCGTTCGGCACTTGTTAGCCCTCCTACCTGTCGTTTACCTTTCTGAGCTAGTACTTTAGACAGCTTTTGTACTGTTGTTACTCCTGTCTCATCCACATTCCATATTCGATCAGGAGACAAATCATACTTGGCAAAGATGGCTTCTAAATTTTTGAAAAATGTCGAGACAGCATTTTTGTTGAAGCCCGTCGCCCTTGCGTAGGACGTTGCTTCTGGTTTTCTAAGAGAAATGTTCGAATGACGGGACAGGAAACAATAGAGCCATTTTTTGGAAGCCATTCTTGTCACTTGGTTGAAGTTGTTGGGGATGCCGTTAATTGCAGCGAAATCGAAGGCTAATCGACGAAGTTCTTTATAGGAAACTCCAAAGAATCTTGATTCCATTTCCAAAACGTATGCTATAATTTCCTGTTCTTGCTGTTCATTGAAAACGCTACGAAATCTGCCCAGATGTTTTTCGCTGTTCTGTACCGTTTTATTTTTATTTCCCGTTCTTCTTGCGAGGGTACTTTTTGGCACATTGTAACGTTCTGCCGCGTCTCTGATGGAAAGCTCTCCTTTATGGACCTTGACAATCGCCTGCGACATATCTGTTTGAGACCACTTGCCGCGATTGGTTTTTCTAACATATTTGTATTTTTCTAAGTTGGGCATCTAGAAACAAGAAAAAATGCTGTTTACTATTCACATAGTAACTCTTTAAATAACCCTACTAACCGATAACACTTTATAAAAATATGTTTTATTTTTATTGTAATGCATACCAAATATAAGAGAAGAAAATAGAATAAGTTACCTAAGATGGGACGTCTCGACTTAGGAAACTTCTTTCTGTCCCATCTTAGGAATAATGAATATACAAAAAAATTTCATAACCCTACTTATCAGCAGTCGAAAATAAAATCATGCAACCATAGCAATATGTACAGTATAAAGTACCTAATGTTATGCCAAATAAAGAAATAAAACGCACTTACATTTTCCGAGTAAAAACACGCCTCGAATAAACCAGAATATTTTAACGAATGGCACGATAACAAGCAACGGCTTCTCACAGGACACTGCGAGATCGATGATGGCCGATATTCGTAAAACTTGTTCATACTGAAGGAAGGTTTCCGCACGGGACGGTAGATGTCAGTAGCCTCACAGAATAGACGGGCAAATTACGTGTCTCATCTTAGGTTACCGTCCCGTTTTAGGTTACTCTCCCCTATTCAAATGTTTTGCGGCATCTTCCTGTTTTTTTACTCTCATCTATATATTTCTTATAATTTCTTTCAATTACTCGCCATCTATTTTCGCAGTAACATGCATTAAAATTAACATTATGTAAGTCATTTAGTTGTTCTGCTACCTTTGCCCACATTATTTTCATGGATTTCATTTGGAAACTCCCTACCCTATCTCTGTATTTTTTATAAAAATCTATTAATGACAGTGTCTAGTTGTGGGTCCCAGATATACTGACTGAAACACTTGTCGGTGGGCTTTGGTTTACAATTATAAACTCTTGTAAATCTGAAACAAAATAATCTTTAAATGCGGTTTAGAAAAATGTGTTTCATTATTTTGTTAAACTTTCATTTTAGACGAAATCATTGTTTTGAAAAAAAAGTAAGTAGTACTTACTTTCCATATTAGAAATATATTTGTTTGATTAAAAAATTATGAATCTCGATATCACAGTATAAAAAATAACAACGGCTATACTGTGTCGATATTAACCAAAAATGTTAGGTTAGGTTAGATTAATTTAATTTCGACAATCAGCAAATAGTTCGTGCAGCATAAATTTTGACAACGGTCAGAAAACAGTCTAATTTTACATCTGCGCAGAGTGCATAGTTTACAAACGGTAAGCAAACCACTGCAGAAACAAAGCAATTGTTTTCGATCTAACACATGTGACAAATGTGTCATAACTCATCTATACTGGTCAATGTCCATAATATTTACGGACAATATTCCATAAAAATCTGATTATTGCCCATAATTTCCTACCAACATAAGAAAAATAAAACGAAAAGTGACCATAACAGAATCTGTGCATGTGAACCGGCATCTGTCAGTTACACTATGGGTAACTCCTATGGTTAACCACTGATTGTGAAACTGGGCCGTTAGTGAACGATAGTTAAAGTCAAAATCTTCTTTCTCAATTCTCGTTCAACCAATTTTGACGATTTAAACTGCGTTCAATCGAATACGAGCTAGAATTCGAGCTATTTTAGTGACATCTCAAGTTTCGTTGTGGAAACCATTTTTGAAGCACACCAAATAGAATACGATAGTAGAAAGCGTCATTTGGTAAACATCGTGAATATACTATTCATCTTGAAAATATTGTACGAAATGTTGGTGTTCTATCCAAGATTATTAAAATAAATTGACAGTGACAGGAAAAACTGAAAATATTTTTATTTTTAATTTATAAAATGTAAAATTGTGGGATTCAAAGCAAAGGTATATAAATTAATTTTAAGTAAAGTTATTAGGGTCGCTCGACCAGTGAATGAACAAATAAGATAAGTTTTCAGTTAGAGGACCTGCAAATCGGTTTTACATTTGTTGCAGTAGCCAATAGTTGTGTAAAGATAAAGTATAAACATTTCTCTGTTAGTAGGAACATTAAAAATTATGATAGACTTACTGCTTTTAACGAGTTTGCTGATTTTATATAAAAGTGTCAATAATTCCAGTAAATGAACGGACTTATCCAATTAATGAAAACTGCAATACCAGTAAATGAACATAGGTTTATTTCTTAAAAAGTTTTAATAATATAATTTTTTATGATTATTTAAGTAAATTTATTTGATATGTACTGCCTTCAGAAGATATCGGCTCCAAATTTTTTTTTAAAATAAACTTTTTTTATACCAAATTTTGTCTAAGCTTTTGGGCCATCTCCAAATATTTTTTTAAATTTTTTCCATAACACTGATCTCATATTCTTGGGCCTCTTGATCTATATTTTTTATCAAAACTGGATGCTTCTTATTTTGGTAATTCACGAGTACAAAGTCTCCAACTTCAAAAACTATAAATATAGATAAATATATTATTAGAATGTATATGTTACTAGAATATGCATATTATTTTTGATCTTACCCTCACTGTTTCCAACATCGTCAGGTTTAGTTGTTTCCGCCTCGTTTTGTTTCATTTCAACTAAAATCAGAAAAGTTATATTTTTGATCCAAATTTTTATAATCATTAATATTACCTTTACTTTCTCGAACTTCATCCATCAACTCTTTCAAATTTTTTTTCTTGTCTGATCCCTCTTTTTTTATCGCTAGTTTGATCTTCTTGGTTTCTTTTCCGGATAAATTTTTATTTTTAGCTATTGTTTTCTTTAGATCCGTCTCCATTTTTTTTACATTATTTTCCTTTTCCTTTTTTTTTTATTTACTTGTTCAACATGGTATTCCACCCACTTATTAGATGTAATTGCATAAGGCATTCGCACACGTTGGTTTCTCTTTTTTGGTATACTCTCTTGCTGTGGCCAGTGAAGATAAATACTCCATACTTCACTTAAAGTATTTTTGTTTCTTTGACATAGGGCAGTATTGGGTATCTTGACCTTTGGTTTATTGCAATGGACAGTTTTGGCTGGAATAGCAATACACGCAGATTGGAAGTCTTTTTCTTCCACAATATTATAAACATTGTCAATAATCGTTTCAACTATTTCTAAACAGTATGATTTAATTTACGAATCGGTATATTCATCAGACATAATACGAGGTACAGGTGTGATTGCAGCAGTTTCCTTTAATGCTGTATCATTAGTTGGGGGCTCGTACAGAACTCCATCAATTACAACTGGCATTTCATTTAAAAATGATTCGGTGAATACATCGCTTGTATATTCTGCATCCATTGGTATATTATTTAAAAACGACTCGTTAAACAATTTTTCGCCTGGTCCATTATCTAATTCAGTCGAAGTGGGCAACTTAGCGTCACTGTAGTCAAAAGTTTTTGGCTCATGTATGTTTTGTTCACAGAATTTTCGAAAAGAATCTGTCCTTGGAAAAATTTGTAATATTATTGATATGTAAATAGTGTTCCAATACTTTTAAGGAACATTTGTAATATTCTACTGACAATTCGGTACTAAGTCTTTTCTGAAAGATTTCATTTCATCGGGTCTAGATACACTTTGAATAATCAACTGCGTTAGGGTTTAATGGATAAAGGCCACACATCCTGCTTTAAAAGCTTCTTTAAAAAGCATACTAAAATTATGGCGAGTAATTGGTGTACTACTCTTTTGTTTATGAAGGCGGCATACTGATTTCCATTCAACCTTTAAAGGTCTAAATATACTGACATCACAAGGCTGTAGTATGTGGGTCGAGTTGGGGTACGGACAATAAAGGATGATTCTGTGTTTGATACAGAACTCATAAAGGTCCAAATTATAGTGGGACTTATGTCCATCTAGGAAAAGGATAACTGGAAATATTATGCTATTTTCTACTAGCCAGGGATAAAATACATTTGCAATATACTCAAAAAATGGTGCACTGGTCATCCAACCAGAATAGGACCTTCCAATGGCCCATCCTTTTGGCACCGAAAGAGCCAGTTCTTTAGGAATTCTCTTGTAGGGAACACAATCATTGGTGAGAGTGCCGTACCGTTAGCTGCATAATTACACAGTACTGTGATTGATTCTTTCTCGTTCCCACCTGCGATTTCATAGAGATTTTTAAAATTTTTGGAGGGTCCCAGAACCAGACCCGATGCCATACATGAGGCGTTCAGAACCATAGTGGATCAAGTCCATAATACATAAGTCAGAGATATTTAGAGTTAAAGTTAACAAGCTCTTCAGTATTACATAATACACCAACGAACCTAATCTAAGTGAAAACCTCTTATGTAATATATAGTTTAAATAATTAAACTATGTGTAATAGTAAATAAATAACCTTTTTGGAAATAATTGGAGATTCTTGAAAAAAATTGGACTTGATCCATTATTACTCTGAAATATTTGGTGGAAAAAAATGGATTTAAAAGCGAAGTATGATAAAACTGGAATTTTAGTTACAAAAAATAATAACAAATAAAAAACTTATTACAACAATGTTCAATAATACTCTCACAGCTTAAGTGGCATTAGTTTTAATCACCATAGACCAGTTCATGATGGTCTATGTCGTCTTCTTCACCCTGTTGCTGGATTCGTGAACGGCTTCCTGTGTTGATGCAGAGATTTTTAAAATGATACTGTGTGACTGGTGGCAGATACGGGAGGAGAGACAGCATGTCCTTTTTCTTTGCTTCTGTCACGAGTCTAGGTGTGGAGTACAGATGACTTTGATTACCAATGAATTTTGAGACATTTGTTTTGGCCATCGAGACAGTAAAAAACGGAAACTCTTCATTCAGCGTAGGTTTGTACTTCAAAACCTAAGGATCTTCTCTCTCGTACCTCATCCATCTCATTTCTAACCACTCCACAGGTGCTCCACTTCCATTATGATTTTTGGCATGTTTTCTCAGATGCATGGTCAATATTGAAGATATTTCCTGAGATCCTCTACCACCATCTGTTTCGTCCCACACATACATAAAGCCATTGTTTTTGTTGAAGGAATGAATTCCTAGGTTATAGACATACATATTTCTTTTGTAATATGCAATGGATGTAGACAATTTCGGGTATGGCAGTGCTTTTTGGAGGTCAAAAGTAGCAACATAGTGTTCATCTGATGCGTCATCACTGTCCGATTTTAGTACATCTCGAGCTTGTTTTGCTTTTGCTAGGTGAACATTTTTCTCAACAAAAAGGGAATTTGATGTCTCAGGTTCAATTGCTGCAGCTATTTTTAAGGACAGTTGATCACATTTGGCGCACGTATCTTTGGATGGTATTTTAAAATGTAAATTAAACTTAGTTGTAAACATATGATAGTATTGTTTTTTTTTTCTGAGGTACTTTGACTTCGTTGTTGGATTTTGTTACATACAGGTCATACATTTTTCTGATGTTTAAATCAGGATTAAGATACTTTCTTTCAGGATTCTTTGTCCTACTATAATGACTTTGATGCGCTGGGATAGATTTTATATGTTCAACGATATCAGAGTCGTCGATCTTATTGGTTGAGTGTCTACCACGGAGATCTGTCACAGCACTTATAATATCAGGCTTTGAAATACACCGATAAACTCTACCGTGTGTAAGGTGGGACGTGTCTAAGAAGTACTTTTTACAAACCTTTTCAGATTTGCTACCATCTCGTAAGATGTATTCGTATGACATTGTTTTTGCATTACCGGTTCCATCCCTGGTTCGCTTACGTTTCACATTCACAGTCAACACAGAGCTCCGAATATAAATATTCTGTTTAGTGTAGTCGCCAAAATTCCAGAAAGATTGAAATATACGTTTCCTTTCCTCTTCCTCAAATTTTTGATAGCACTTCTTTTTGCAACCACAGTTTATGTTATTGAAAATTTTTTTCGGTAAATTTTTGCCTGTAACTGAACGATACGCTTCGCCTTTATTCCTCAGACGTTTTCTAGTATTCTTTATCCAACTGTCTTGATTCTTAGCACGTTTTCTTCCGCGATTTTCGCTTGGTTCTGCTTGTGGTATTATAGGGGTAGCTGCAGATTGTTCTTGTGGGGTGTCCACTGTAAACAATAAACAGAATTAGGGTCCGGTGTCGAAAGCGCCACACGAATTTTAAGATAAAAACGTATGCAAACAACCTACTTCACATTCACTCAATGATTTATATCAATATATAAATACCTAAATATAAATATTATAAATAGATCTGGCAACAACGCCTTGATACCAATGTAAAGTAACCCCTAATTACGTCGTAAAAAATAATAAACAATCTTATATTTACGAACTCTTGACAAAGCACACTATTAAAAATTAGGTTAGAATAAATAAATTTATTAAATTCATAACTACTTAAACTTACCTTCTAATTCCGATTCTGCAGACGAGTGTTGTTCTGGAGGTAGATAATTATCAGATGATGCTGCAGATAAATTACTAATGTCGTCATTTGAATCCATTTTTAATCACAAACGATCACGGTAAATACACTGAGCACAATCTGACTAGTCAACTGGACTTGATCCACTCTGTCCCGAAATAATATGACACATTGTTCAGAGACATAGGAAACTAACGTCATCTGTTTATTATTGCGGTAATTTTGGACGTGGTTTGTTATAGCACCGAAAAGATTTCTATTTGTAGAACATAGATACACCGCTAACTTAATTTTCGTAAAAAGTGGACTTAATCCACTATGGTTCTGAACGCCTCACATGTTCTCATGCCGGTTTCATCCGCATTAAAAATTCGAGGTGAATCAGACATCATGTCTAATACTTTTGTGTCCGTTAAGTATTTGATAAGTTCTGAAAACCATTGCCTAATCCCATCATCAGTGATCGAAGCACGAGATTTCGAGATAATTTCTGTATTTCGTTTTGAAATTTCTGGGTGCCTCTGAAGCAACAGCTTTAACCACTTATCTCCTGGTCGATCATCAGTAAAATTATTTTCTCTAGGGGATTCTTTAAGAACCTTTTGCATGGAATCCTTAACCGCATTGGGATGCATAGGAAATCCCAATTTGGCTTTTACTACAATCCAATTCACTAATCTGTTTTCCTCGTAAGAACTCAACACTGTAGAGGGTCCCATTCTTCTGATATAAGGCACTTTTCTCGTTAATTTATTATGTAAAGTGGATTTCGGTATGCCATATTTAGAAGAAGCTTTATTTAAGGAAATTGTTTCGGCTTGAATTTCGTTGATTGCCGCGTCTAAAGCTTCCTCTGTGTATTTAAAACGTGAATATTTTGCAGCCATCTAAAAAAAATTACTTTGTAATAATTGAATACCAGTAATGAACACCGTTCATTTACTGGTTTGCTACCAAATACTTTAAATTAATATAGTTTAGGTTATTTCACTTCTATTTAGGGTATGTTTAAAGTCGATTTTTGCTTAAAAAAATAATTTGTATAAAATGCAATGAATGAACTGGATTTTTAGAAAATTTCAAACCAGTAATTGAACCTGCGGAAATTATACACTATTTAAAGCATAGTCTGGTTTTTAAATTAAATAATAATTATGTGTATAGTAAGCCGTAAAGTGCCCGCCGTTTAATATTTCCGTAAATTATAAAGTTATAAGCTTAGAAAACAACACGTGCTTACCGTACTTACTATATAAGAATGATACAAAATGGCCACTTGTTGACACCTTCACACTTCAACGGTTTTTATTAAACTACTTTACTAATTTGTATCTCCGCTAGTCAATGAACTGTATTAAGAAGATACGTGCGAATTACGTTACATTAACCCTTAAGTGGGGCATTCAGTAGATTAGTGGGAGAGTCTCCAGAAGATCCTCGTCGTTTTCAAACGTTTACCCGCTACCGAACCCAAATCCAGGGAAAACTGCAGCTATTTAACCCACGGATTCCAGGCAAATTGGCACAGAAACATATTTATGAAGAAAGCTGAAAAGAAACTTAAAGAAGAAAAGAAACTTGTACCTAAAAGGAATGCATCCACGCATCATCCTATTACTGTAAGCAAATTTCATCTTATTTCTAATTCTAATATCAATTCACAAGTATCATCCTTTAGAATAAGCTTAGATTTCTCTTTCAACAATTTTTGAATCTAATATAGAATCTAGTGAAAATATTAAACCAGATTTACATTTAGTTGATAATAATCATATTTTTAAGTCCACAAATTTGTTTGAAATACCTTTTATAATTATTACACCAGCATCCATTTCAAATAATTCTAATATGGCACCCATTTTTGATGTTAATAAAGACCTTTCTATGGTACCAGAGTACGACGGCAATCCAAATGAACTCCAGAATTTTATTGATGTTATTTCCATGCTTCTAAACCATTTCTGGGATCATACAAATCCCGAAAATTTTCAAAATCATATGCTTACCCGGGGAATTATGAACAAAATTAAAGGAAGAGCCAGAGAAATTATTTCTGTATACGGCTGTAAAGACTGGCCGTCAATAAAATCAATTCTTGTCCAAAATTTTGCAGATCAACGTAACGAAAACTCATTAACTAGAGATTTAGTCAACCTTCGGCAAGCTCCAAACGAAAACCCCCATCAATTTCATGAAAAAGTTATGAGTCTTTTAAATACCATTTCAAATCATATTGAATTACACACGGAAAACGAGGAAGTTAAAAGAAGTAAAAAAGAATGTTTCCAACAACAAGCTCTAACCACATTTTTGGCAGGCCTAAGAGAACCTCTAGGATCAACAATTCGATCCATGAGACCACAGGCCAGGAAGAAAATAACATTAGATATCTCCAAAAAACTCATAATTATTCCTTGCCATCTGCGACGTCACAAACACAAAGATCCAATTTAACTCATACACCTGCTCCTACACGATGGCAGCCTGAGGTGCCTAAGCCCCAATGGCCACAGCCATTCTTTAGACCAAATCAAATTCCTGTGCAACAACAATCATTCAATAATAGTCCAAGAGGGACATTTCAACCCCCTAGATTCCAACAAAATCATCAACTCACTCCATATGCACAAAATTCTAGGGCCAATTTTCATAAACCAGTTCCATCTCAATCATATAAGCCAACACCTATGAGCGTATCTACACGCCAAACCGGCTTTAATAGACCCCAATCTCAAAGAAACTTCCGCTTTCAACAAACAGCCAGCCCCCGATTCACCGTAGAAGAACTCTTTAATATCGAACAAGAGGAAAATAATTACGATGCAGGTATAGACAATGACACATACCCAGATTACACTTATTATGAGCAAGAAAGCCAAGAATATGAGGAAGATGTAAATTTTCAAACGTTTCAAGACGAAAAAGAAGAAACGTAGTAGAATTGCATTCCCATGCCGACAAACTTAGAGAGCTTCCTTACATTAAAATTCAAAATCCCCCTCTTAAACTTCTTATTGATACAGGAGCCACTAAATCTTTCCTTAATCCTGATATAGCCAATAAATTCTACAAGAATAATATTAAATATGAACCATTTATCGTTACATCAATTTTTCAAAATCATTCACAGGATTATTGTGTAGAAATCCCAATTTTTCCCGAATTTAACTCCGATATTAACCTAAAATTTTATCTTTTCAAATTTCACAAGACATTTGTCGGTCTTATCGGCCTCGATAATCTTAAACTTCTAAAAGCAAATCTCGATTTTACCCAAGCTATTCTTACTACAGAGCATTCTATCCTTCCTATTAATTACTACGTCACAAACAAAGCCCAATTCTATACAGTCCAGCTAGAGCCCCAATCAATTACCCAAGTCCGCTTGCCAGTAAAGGAAACATCCGGTACAATCGTCATCCCAAGACAAGAAGTCGAAGGTGCCATCCTAAGAGAAACTCTCACCATTGCCTGTAATCAACTCGCCTGGACCGAGCTAGTCAATAACACCGATGAATACATCCAAGTAGCATTAACTGATCCCATCAAAAGTCAACCCATAAATCTCGAGGAATATCATATATATATACGTCAGATATCATACCTACCGAAGACAGTAATCTAAAAGATGTCGATCCTCTCCTTAGAACCGATCATCTTAATACCGAAGAAGAATCTCACCTAAGACGACTGTGCAGGAAGTTTGCAGAGATATTTCATCATCCAGACGATCCTTTAACATTTACTAACCAAATAAAGCACCATATACGAACCAAAGACGAAGTTCCAGTTTATACCAAGTCATATCGGTATCCACACATCCATAAAGAAGAAGTACGTAAGCAGATCACTTCGATGCTTGATCAAGGAATTATCAGACCGAGTCAATCACCCTGGTCATCTCCAATCTGGGTCGTTCCAAAGAAACCAGATGCCTCAGGAAAAATTAAATGGAGAATAGTTGTCGACTACCGGAAGGTGAACGAGAAAACCATCGATGACCGATATCCAATTCCAAATATAACAGACATTCTGGACAAACTAGGACGCTGCCAATACTTCTCAACCCTAGATCTAGCCAGCGGATTCCATCAAATTGAAATGGCCGAAGAAGATATCCAGAAGACTGCATTTAACGTTGAAAATGGCCACTATGAATACATGAGAATGCCATTCGGACTCAAAAATGCACCCTCAACATTCCAGAGAGTAATGGAGAACGTACTAAAAGGACTAATAGGAGAAATATGTCTGGTCTACATGGACGACATTATTGTATTTTCAACCTCTCTTCAAGAACATATGGTAAATCTTAAGAAAAATTTTGAAAGATTAAGAGAAACAAGATTTAAGATACAAGTTGACAAATGTGAATTCCTTAAGAAAGAAGTCGATTTTCTAGGTCACGTCGTAACCTGCGAGGGAATTAAACCAAACCCGACTAAGATTAAAGCCATCATAGACTATCCTGTACCAAAAACAACAAAAGAAATTCGAGGATTTTTAGGATTACTTGGTTACTATAGAAAATTCATAAAGGACTTTGCCAAAATTACAAAACCACTTACCATATGTCTTAAAAAGGATGCAAAAATTGAACACACCGAAGAATTCTTAAACTGTATGAAAACCTGTAAAAGCTTATTGATTAATGAACCACTTCTGCAATATCCAGACTTCACTAAACCCTTTAACCTCACGACTGATGCAAGCAACTTCGCTATAGGAGCCATACTATCACAAGGTCCAATAGGAAATGATAAACCTATCGCCTATGCATCCAGAACTTTAAATGAAACAGAACTGAAATATTCGACTATCGAAAAGGAGATGTTAGCAATTGTGTGGGCTACTAAATACTTCCGCCCATACCTTTTCGGACGAAAATTCAAAATTTTATCTGACCATCGACCTCTACAATGGCTATTTTCACTTAAAGATCCAAACTCAAAGCTTGTCAGATGGAGATTAAAGCTGGAGGAATTTGATTACGAAGTAATATATAAAAAAGGCAAATCCAACACCAATGCAGATGCTTTATCCCGTGTCGAAATTCACACGAAAGAATTAAACAGTGTAGACGAGAATATGGAAGAAATAATGAAACTCCTCTCAAAAGATGACGATGATATCTCCATGATTAACCACCCCAGTTCCTTATCCGATCTGGAAGAATTTCTAACCGACCCAGCCGAAGAGTCTCAAAAAACTTTGAATCCGTCAACCCCTTTAGGTGACTTAGATAAAATCATCCAAAAAAATTAAACTGCAACGTTAACTCCCGAAGAAATAAAGATAATAGACGAAATCCTACATGAAGACAGCAAACAGCAAAAATCTAAAGCTCAGCCATCAAACTCCCAATACTTACAAGAAGATAACGATACAGATGTAACCAAACATTCCACGGCAGAAAATCCAATAATGTGAATTCCAATTAGCGAGAAACCACTAAATTGTTACAATAATCAAATAATTCTCAAGATAGTAAACTATAGCCCGGCGAAACCAATCATAGAGCAGTGTTTTGTAACAAAGAAGAGAATGTATGTCCAATTGGGAAAAAATGATCTTCACAACGACATTTTCCAGTTTTTCATGAACTATATAGATCCGAAAAAGAAGTACGCCATTCTGTTTGAGAATGATGAACTCTACAAATCCCTATGCAATATTCTACGAGAAACTTTTAAAAATTCCGCATTCGATCTTGTCAAATGCAACAGCCTCATAGAAGATATAAACAGAGAGACAGAAAGAAATTATAGAGAACTACCATCAAGGGAAGAATAACCACAGAGGAATTAACGAAACCGAAGCTCAAATAAGAAAACGCTACTACTAGCATACGCTAAAGAAAGACATCGAAGAAGTTATCAACCTTTGTGATACGTGCCAAGCTAACAAAATTTATGGTAACACCAACTCCAACAAAACCGTTAGAAATCATTCATATGGACACATTCCAAGCTAACGGACAAAAATTCCTTACAATAATTGATGCATTCTCGAAATATGGCCAAGCATATCCCATAGAAGGATCCAACGCAATAAATGTCCTTAATGCCTTCATGCTATTTATAACCCACCATGGACTCCCACACATGATAATCGCAGATAGTGGAACCGAATTCAAAAACGGCCTTGTTCAGGAATTTGTCGATACACACAAAATTTCGATTCACTACACAACACCAGATAATCCACAATCGAACGGAATGATAGAACGTTTTCACTCTACAATTTTGGAACACCTAAGAATACTTAGAGAAAAAAGGAAGACTCTGGGTATTAAAGAACATATGTTGTATGCTATTTTAGAATACAACAATTCCATTCATTCATCAACTAAACAAAAGCCAATCGAAATTCTAAATGGCCATATCGATCCTCAGGATCCATTTGACATCGATATTAACAGAACTCTAATAAATAGCTATACACAGAGCCACAGATTAAAGACAAAAGAAATCTACAGTGAAATAAACAACAGAAAAAATAAATCAAAAAAGACAAACACCGATAACTTATAAACCCAGCACAAAAGTTTACACTAGAAAAACAGTAAAAAGAAACAAACTTCTTCCGAGATTTTCTTCCCGCATTGTGAAAAATAATAATCCCGTAACAATAGACACTCAAGATACGTCAATACACAAAAAGAACATCAAACACCAGCCAAAGACTAACGCTAAAACTGCTTTACAGATGTACCTTAGTAGCAGCCCAACAAGTTCAAATTCAAAACCTGAAGGACAATCCAGGAATCCTCCCAGTTAAACTTGGACAAGCGAGGATACAGACCAGCACTCATGACTTCATCCACTAGAACCCATCTAGAACCCATCGCAGAAGAGATTGAATCCATAGAATCTCAGTATATCACCACCAACAGAGCAATAGAAAATGGACTTAGTCAACCATATTTTGACAGCCTACAAAACTTTGATAAAACTGTACAGTACCTCCTCCAAATAGCAAAAGAGAAACTAGACACAATATATCCAAAATCCAGAAGCAAAAGAGGACTTATAAACGGATTGGGAAGTGTAATAAAATCTATTTCTGGTAATCTAGATCAAGAAGATGCTGAAAGATACAACGCTGCCATTAAATCACTCGAAAATAACCAACAGAACATTATTACCAACATCAATAGCCAACTCAGTCTCAATAAAAGAATAATGACAAATTTTAACCAAACAATTTCATTACTTACACACAACCAAGAAATCATAGCTGAAGAGACAAGCAAAATTAGCTTAGAGATGAACCAATTCGTTTTCGATTTTAATGACTATATGCAAGTTCGAAATATCCTTGACCAGATAAATCTAAATTTACAAACAATTATACAAATACTGGATGATCTACAAACAGCAATTACATTTGCAAGAATCAAAACTTTACACAACGGTCTCATTAAACCTGAAGAAATAAAATGGACCGTGCAAAAGATGCTTGAACACCACCCAGCATCGCAGATTCCCTATATTCAGGAAGAAGACTTAACCAAATACTATGACATCATAGACATTGATGGTTACTACACGAATCACACCCTTGTTTTCATTTTACATTTTCCTATTCTTCATTCCAAGTCGTTCACATACTTCCATTTATACTCCCTTCCAACTAATAATCATACAATAATCATTCCACCTGGTCCATACCTAGTCCACAACTCAGACCTTTTTCAATATATGGATGTACCATGCAAAAGAAGCGAATCCAAATCATTCATCTGTCCTGAGAAATTTCCACAAGAGAATGACCAGACTAATGACTGCATCATCCAAATTCTCCAGTTAATCAATGATGCTGCCCAATGCCAAAGTGTTCCCGTCACTGTCACTACAACGATCATTCAAAAAGTATCCGATGCACACTACATTGCCGTTTTTCCAAAGGCTACGAAAGTATCTACCCATTGCACCACCACTGAAATAGAAGTACTCGAAGGGACCTATCTAATCGAGTTACCGCCAGGATGTGAACTACGAACCAATAATGAAGTTTACATGAATTCCAAAACAACAATTAAAGAAGAACCACTAACATTACCAAAAGTCAAGACCACCACTATTCTGAAGAACCACCCAATAGTCAAACCCCTAAAATTGGACAGAATTCCTTTAGACGAACTACACAAGTTATCACAGGAAGAAGAAAGGTTGAAATCCATCCTTCCAACACAAATGGACCACAGCTACATATGGACACCACCGATATATATCCTGGTAGCAATCCTTTTAATTTTTGGTTTTCTCAAGCTACGCAAACTGAAAAAAGAAAAAGATGAGCAGAATCCAACCACAGCAGAAGACATCCCTGACCAAAGCCAAGAGTCCTCAGAAACAGTTCACAGAGTTTTGTTCATCCCTCACAAAACTTCCCCAGGGGATGGAGAAATTACGATACATTAACCCCGATTGTCAGCAGTATTGCAGTTCAATAGCCCAGCCGATCAGCAGTTTCGACACATATTGCAGACAGGTCGTCATCAATTAATTTCATATAAATACTGTAAATTTTTATTCTAAAACCAGTTGTAATTATATTAAATAAAGTGCTGTTACTCTGTCAGTTGTACCTTTAAAAGGGCCTTTTTAAAAAGTACCCTCGGGAGTGACAACCCTTAAGTTGCGCAACATGTTAAAAAGAGACGAAAGAGCTTCTACGTCGCGTATTTTTATTTTTATAGAAATTTAACAGGCTGTTCATTTATTAGATGTTGTTTAATCATTGGTCGATTGACCCTATATTATATAGGTTTTATTTTCCAGATGCTTCCATTACACCAACTTATGTTTGCGGAAATCAATGAGGAAATAGACAGCATAAAGTTCTAGAACAGACTATAGAAAGAAGGATAATGCGGACGAAAGTGACCCATATTCTTTTAGCGATAATCATTTCATATTCTTGTATCGCTTAACTAAAGATATGGTTCACTATTTAATAGAACAGTTGTTGCCCATATGAATAATTCATTGTCACCCTTCACCTGTCATGGGACAGACAGACTATCGTAAGCAAATGTATCAAGGAAGTTTCTGACTCAATTGTACATAATCTATAAAATACCTGGATTGAATTCCCGTCGCACCAGAAGCAAAGCTTGCAATCAAAACAGGTTTCATGGACACAAGACAATTTCCTGGTGTAATTATGGGAATCGATTGCACACATGTAACAATAGTAGTTCCTCGAACAGAAGAACATAATTATCTTAACCGTAAAGGATATCATTCAAAGAATGTCCAGCTGGTAAGACTTTAAAATAAATTAATGACATAGAATTTGATTTAAAATATTTTTAGATATGCAATAGTAAGTTGGTTATTTTGAATGTAAACCCGAGATATGCTGGCGCCACTCACGATGCGTATATTTGGAGGAGGTTTGCAATCCGACAATAGCCACAAAACTGTTATGAGGCTGGTGACACTAATTCCTGGTTATTGGGTGATTCTGGTTATCCCTTAGAGCCTTGGCTCATGACACCTATTCAAAATGCTGCAGATGGGACTCCAGAAAAAAGATACAACTTTCGCCATGCATCTGCAAGGAATGTTATTGGACGATGTAATGAGGTTCTGAAAAATATATTCCGTTGTTTATTGGGTGAACGGAAGTTAAGATATGATCCAGAAAAAGTAGGAACCATTGTTGTAGCTTGTTGTGTTTAACACACTATTTGCGTCAAAGGAAGATTTGATGAAAATGATCTCCGTAAAGATTTTGACAACTGAAGTGAAGACAACTTTTAATAGAAAGATATTTGTATCATAGTAATTAGTTAAAGTTTTGTTGTTTTTATTTTTATTATTATTGGTTGAAATTAATATAAAATTAGTAAAGATCAAAATCAATACATTTTGTTCATAAATAGGTCTGCTTGAATTTTTTATATTTAATCACCAAACTTTAAAATCGTCATCGATGGCGTTATATCTGTCCTGTGCTACTATTTCCCATTTTCTCCAGTTCCTCTCTGACTGCATTTTTCCTCCTTTTTCTAGACCGACCCATTGACCTCCCATCTAGTCTTTCCCAAAACACGCTGTTTATAAGGCCATTGTCGTTGTTTCGTAACACATGTCCTGTCCATCTTAATCTTTTGGCCTTTATATATCTCACTAAATTTTCCTTTCCGAAGAGACTCTAACTCTAACCATTTGTTTGTCACATTATCTCTGCAGACACCATATATTATTCGACGGTTTCTACGTTCCCACACCTGCAATGTATTTACTTCATTTTTGTCAGCGTCTATGTTTCCCTTCCATATACAATTTCTGGTCTTATTATGGTTTTGTATATTTGAATTTTTGCACTTCGTGACAGAAGTTTTGACCTCTTTTGAATTTTAAATGACATAATAAAATACATGTGGGTTGCTTATATTTTTTTATCAATAAATTTTGTGTTAAAGTTTTGAACATGGCAAAAAGAGATAATCATGAAATTTCATATGAGAAAAATTATTTTTAAAAATACATACAATGTCCAATCACTTTAATTGATAATTATTAAACAGGACAAATAATCACAAAAAAAATATGTATATATTTATTTACAATACAAAACAGAAACCAACAAAAGAAATCCTTAAGCAACTACAAATAAAAATAAAAAATGTGAATTCCGACTTACAACCAGAAATCAGTAAGAACGAGATAACTGTAGAAATGCTAAAAATGGTACAGTAAAACAAAAACCATGACCAATCAACAAGAATAACTAATAATTACAGTGACACAAACAAGAATAGAACTAGTAAAAGAGTATATATATGTAGGACAAATCATTCAATTAAATAAAGAAAAGACAAAAAGATCCATGGAAAGACAAATGCTGAACATTAAACCATCAGACAGAAAAAGAAACTCAAGTAGCAAAGCTTAAATGGAAGTTTGCAGGACACACTCTAAGGCAGAAAGATGGACTAAGACAATTATACATTGGAGACTGTGGAATCACAAAACGAATCAAAAACGAAAACAAATGCGATGATCAGATGACCTAAAGAAACACGCCGGGTCAAAATGGATACAAATTGCCCAAGACAGAGAGGCATGGAAAAAGGATAAGGCCTATATCCAAGTATGGATATTTAGGGCTGTTTAGATAGATAGATACATTTATTTATAATGATAAACATTACTGTTTCAACACCTCAACTATTTGACTACCACTTGAAGCTAAGGAACTTATGTTGGTGTTTATATCCTTAAGCTCTTCTAAAAGTTCTTTGTACATATTGATCATTGTATTATTTCGTATCCTTTTTTGTTTGGTTGTGGATGGCCGTGTTCAGCTATTTGATTTTCCTTTGGTAGCTTAGCTTTAGTAGTAACATTGGAATTATTCGGGTTTGAAAAACATTGCTGGGTTTTTAATTTAGATGGGAGAAAGGTATCTTGTGTAGAGTTAGCCGATATTAAACTGGGAAGTTCAGTAACTGAAAAATTAATACTTTTCAGTATTTGATTGCCCAGAGAAGGACGGCTCACAATTGCTATTCAATGTAAATCCTTGGGTGATTGGGGTACAGTATCAAAAGATTCAGATTCGGGATTAATAGGGTGAACAATGGTAGCAGGGAGATGAGTTGAAGGGTGAACAATGGTAGCAGGGAGATGAATTGAAGAGTGAACAATGGTAGCAGGGAGATGAGTTGGAGGAATATATGGGTTGGTCTTATTAGGATCAAGAAGGATTAACTTAGGTTTAGCATTTGTATTGTGTCCAAGGCTTACATCTTTCTAAAACAAAATATCTACACTTATTATAGAAATAAAGCTTACTTACATGTAGTGATGGCAATTATTTTAATTACATGTATTTTAAATATAAATATAAATACAAAATACCTATTTTTATTTTACCTTTTAAATATTTTTTTCGAAATGTATTTAGTATTCTATTTAAAATATTTTATATACATATTTAGTATTTGTAAAATACAAAATGGTTTTATTACATTTTTTATTTCATTTTTCATATTTTTCCACATCATAGTGGATATCATGTCCTCTATATCAATTGTAGAAAATGCTTTTAAGGTTCTTATTGAGGGTGCTAAGCATTTAACTGTTCTACCGAAAATTATGTGCTCGTACACTTTTAGTACAAAAATTGCAAACGAATACACGGAATATCTACAGAAAATACAAAAGAACAATTGGAAAAGGTTGATTTTGTATGTACCGCAGCTGATATGTGGTTATCATCTAAGAGAAGCTATCAGTGTAGAACCGCTCATTGGATTGATTGTGATTAATTTTGATCGAAAAAGCGTAACTTTGACTTGCAGGAGGTTTAAGGGAACACAGTTATGATAAAATTTTTAGCTGATTTCAGAGATTCATTCTGAATTTGATTTAAAATTGTCAAAAATAATAATTATTAGAGACAAAAGTTCAAATAGGGTCAGAGCTTTTAAAATACATGGACAAGATTCCAGATACTGTGTTAACGCTAAAACAATTCCCAGAATTATCTGAAGAATATGAAGAGTTGTAAGTGTCCGATCATGAAAGGTGCGCCACAAGTTCTAAGTCCAACATACTGACTCTAGTAAAAAAAGGAAAGGGTTTAATCTTATTATATATTTGTTGAGTATGTACTCTGATTCTTCAGCAGCCAGTGATAATGTCAATACTACAATAGATCTGGAAGCACTACAATATTTAAGCGATGAAGACAATACTTCAGAATCATTGAACAAATATCCAAATGTAAAAAAAAATTTACTTAATACCTGCTTACAAAGTTCTGCACATTTTGAATCACAATTTTCATTCGGTGGGATGATTATGAGGCCCCATAAACGTAACATGAAAGATGAACTCGTTGAACAAATACTAGTATTAAAATCAGTTAAATAAGTAATAAGATATTTTATTAGGAAAACCTATTTTGAAAATATGTATTTTCCATCTTAGGTATATGTAAATACTTTTGTTAAAAAATATTTTGTAGTTCTATTATAAATAATAAAGTAACAATGTATTTGCATTTTGTATTTACTTAAATACTTTTACTAAACTATTTTTAACATTCTTACTTACATGTAATTTTCTTTTTTCAAACACACTTCCTCATTTTTAGGATTCCCCTCATATGAAGAATTTCCCATTATGCTTAGCAATCTATGTTCATATGAGGACAACTGTTGACTACATGACGGTCCACCTCCAGTCTTGCTTTCATACGTTTTTATACCAGCAGCTTTTCCTTTTACTTTGGACTTCCAATCAATTAGCGTCTGAAATAAAATATATTTTTAGGTAATGTTTTGTTTTCTTCAAAAGCAATTATTACCTTTTTCCATTCAGCTGTAGTTTTTTCACCATATCCAAGTGCATTTAATTTATTTTAAAGTTGCTTCCACAGTTCTGTCACCTTTTCTTTGCCGTTACATCCTGGAAATCTATTTGTAATATTTGATGGATTTTTTTCAGCAAAATACAATAAAATTGGCCAATGGTCTGCATTTACCCTCATGCCTATTGAAAATAAATATTTTTGTTTGGGATTGGGAGCACAAAGCACAAAATACGAAAACACTACTTTACTACCAAATATCCAATAAACGTCTTACTAAACCTTAAACTATTGGCATTTCGTCGTAAGCATTACGCTCTCTAGCGGCTATTGCAGTAACCGAGCTAAGAGCCATTATTTATTTACTTCCACGTTGAAGGCATATTGTGTTTTGGTGTTGTTATATACTTGGCAACACAGGTAGGCAACACCGCTCACGGACACAAGGGAATGAAGTTAGTCAGTTATTGGGCAATAAAGGTTAATGATATAAAACCACGTTGTATTATTAATTATTACCTTATTTAAGTAAGAAATACCAAATACACAACAATTGGCGACGAGGATGGGATACATATGATGGTAATAACAACTACTACAGAGATTATTACGACTACTGCCATTGCTACTTCAACTTCAAGTACAGTTATTTACATTATTATTATACTACATCCCCAATTATGTCTACACAAGTATCTACATTTCAATTTTCCGTTGAATCTTTCAACCAGTCTGCCACCAAATGGTCCAGGTGGGTAAAGAGGCTGGAAGGTGCTTACAAGGTATTTAAAATTCCAGACGAAATGAGATTACCTTATCTACTACACTACATGGGTTCTGAGGCCTACGACACCCTATGCGACAAGTTAGCCCCAGAAGTCCCGGAAGACAAGTCATACGACGACATTGTCAATTTAATGGATAATTTTTACAACCCTGCACCCCTGGAAATTGCAGAAATCTTCAGATTCCAATCAAAAAGGCAAGCCGAAGGAGAAACAATACAAGAATACCTTCATTCACTACAAAAGTTGTCAATTAACTGCAATTTCTCTACATATCTTAAAAGTGCTATAAGAAACCAATTTGTTTTTGGCCTACGATCGAAAAGAATACAAGCTAGACTTCTAGAATCAAAAGGACTGGACCTAGATAGAGCCGTTGAGATTGCCACAAGCATGGAGGCATCAGAAAAGGACAGTAACCAATTTTTTCATAATCAAAATTATAATAATTCTAGTGTCAATATATCAAATACAAAAGCAAGGAGTGCAAATAATAATAGGATGCAATTTCAGAATAACTCTGCTGCAAATTATTCAAACACAAATAGTAATGTATGTTATAGATGTGGAGATCCTTCACATTTAGCAAATTCTTGTTCAAAAAAACATTTAACTTGTAATTTTTGTAAAAAAGTTGGACACATTCAAAAAGTTTGTTTAAAATCAAAAAATGTTAGGTCTAACCAAGTAACTTCAGTTTGCTCAGTTCAAGAAATTTTTAAGATTAGTACTGTAAATTCAAAAGACAAATTTTTTATAAACTTAAGAGTAAACAACAATATTTTAAAATATGAAATTGATTCAGGTGCTGCTGTTACCATTGTAAACAAAAATGTATTTGACACATATTTTTCTACACTACAATTACAGAAATCTGATGTAAAATTAACTACATACTGTAAAAATCATTTAAATGTTTTAGGGTTAACTCCAGTGGAGGTTGAGCACCAGGGAATAAGGCAAACGTTAAAGTTGTACGTGGTGGATGGTGAGGGTCAATCACTAGTTGGAAGAGAATGGATACGTGCCCTTGGAATTAAACTACATGAGGTAAATACAATATCACATGAGAACTCTAAAGTCTCAAGTTTATTAGATAAATACAAACATTTGATTGAAAAGTCAATTGGTGAAATTATAGGTTTAGAAGCTGAAATTCATTTAAAACCTGGTAGTATAGCAAGGTTTCATAAGGCTCGCCCAGTTGCTTTTGCATTACGTCCTAAAGTGGAAGCTGAGTTAGAGTCGTTAGTTGATCAGGGTGTTTTACAAAAAGTAGAGTTTTCAGATTGGGCAACCCCAATTTTCCCAGTTGTCAAACACAATGGGGACATACGCATTTGTGGGGATTTTAAAATTACTTTAAATCCCTGTATTGAAGTGGACGAATATCCTTTACCTACCCCTGATGATCTTCTATCTCAGTTAGCAGGGGGCGATAAGTATTCAAAAATAGACATTACAAAAGCTTATTTGCATTTACCTATAAAAAGTGAAATGAAACATTTACTTACACTTAATACTCACAAAGGTCTGTACCGCCCAAACCGTTTAATGTTTGGTATTGCAAGTGCTCCTGCCAAATGGCAACGTTTAATGGAACAAATGTTACAAGGAATCGATGGTATTTCTGTGTTCCTAGATGATATAAGAATTACTGCCCCAAATACTGATATACATTTACAAAGACTTGAACAAGTGTTACAAAAATTATCTGAACATAATTTACATATAAATTTAGACAAAAGTGAATTTTTAAAAGACGAAATTGAATTCTGCGGATACAAAATAAATAAATTTGGTATTACTAGTAGCTCAGATAAAGTAGATGCAATTGTAAATGCTCCAATACCAGAAAATAAAACTCAAGTCCGAAGTTTTTGTGGGTTAGTTAATTATTACAGACGTTTTTTACAACATACCTCTACAATATTAAAACCATTAACAAATCTACTTAAAAATCATGTTGAATTTGAATGGTCCCGAGATTGTCAAATGGCATTTGATAAAGCCAAAAGGCTTATTTCTTCTAAAAATGTTTTGTGTCACTACGACCCAAATTTGCCATTAGTCCTTGCAACTGATGCATCCCCTTATGGTGTTGGTGCAGTACTGTCCCATATTTTTCCAGACGGTACAGAAACACCGATACAATTTGCTTCTCAAATGTTAACCCTTACACAGCAAAAGTACTCTCAAATAGATAAAGAGGCATACAGCATTATTTTTGGTGTGAAAAAGTTCTTCAATTACCTATATGCTAGAAATTTTATTTTATACACTGATCATAAACCTTTAGTTCAGATTTTTGCACCAGATAAAAGTCTACCAGTTTTAAGTGCTACAAATTATGCAATTTTCTTACAAGGTCTAAAGTATGATATTCGATACAAAAATACAGATTCTCATTTTAATGCAGATGCTCTTTCACGTTTACCTATTAAAAATGAACAAAATTATACTCATGATGAACCAGACATATTCGAACTTAATCAGATTGAAAATTTACCTACAGATGTTAACAGTTTATCTTTTCATACCAAAAATGATGCTACTTTACAAAAGTTACTATTAGGTTTACAAACTGGCGAGGTTGTTGAAAAACAATTCAGATTTAACGTAGATCAATCAGAGTTTTCACTACAGTCTGGAGTCATAATGAGAGGACAACGAGTTTTAATACCTATGAAATTAAGAAATAAAATTCTGCATGAATTACACACTGCGCATTTTGGTATGGTGAGAATGAAGTCTTTAGCCCGGAGTTACTGCTGGTGGCCTTTCATAGACAAGGATATTGAATCTTTATGTAAAAATTGTTTTCATTGCAACAAGCACAAAAACAATCCTGTTAAGGACAATTCCCACATCTGGGAAACACCTAAATTTTGCTTTGAAAGAGTACATGCTGACTATGCTAGACCTTTTAACGGAGGCTATTACTTCATTTTAGTCGATTCTTTTAGTAAGTGGCCTGAAATACATTTCACGAAAGACACTACTACAAAAACTACAATCGAAATTTGTAGAAAAATCTTCACTACTTTCGGAATACCCACAGTATTTGTTACTGATAATGGTAGACAATTTGATTCTCATGAATTTAGAGAATTTATGAAGAATAATGGTATCACACATAAATTTACTGCACCCTATCACCCAGCCACGAATGGCCAGGGGGAGAGATATGTCCAAACACTAAAAAATTGTCTGCGAGCCATGCACAGTGAAGAGAAAGACAGAGAACTTGAATTGTGCAAGTTACTAATGCAGTATCGTAGAACACCTCACACAGTAACTGGCAAAAGCCCGTCTGAACGTATGCTAGGAAGGCAGATTAGAAATAGATTAGATTTACTTAAACCTTTTACTTATGACAAAAATGCTTACACAGACCAGAGTCTTAGAAATGTTGCTATAGATACCAGAGTCTCAGTGCGAGAATGCTTTAATGCCAAATGGCAATTTGGCAAGGTTATACTAAGGTTAGGATTATTACATTATTTAGTTGAGTTAGATGATGGTAGGACGTGGAGACGTCATATTGACCAAATTAGAGTAATTGGGCAGGATACACCTATAGAATATAACCCAACTTGTTTCATTCCTGATACAGTTACACATAGTATAGTTCCAAGGGAGGTATCTGTCCCTGAACCCAATTCCGTTTCACCACCTACAAATGTACAAGAACTTCTAAATGATACAATAGAGCCAACAGTACCTGAGGCTCACACTGAAGCTGAACCAGTGTTAAGACGTTCAAGTAGAGTATGTAAACCTGTTCAGAGGATGAATTTGTAAGTACATCTTTATTTCAATCTGTATTTATGAATTTTGGTCAAGAGAGGAGGTGTTATATACTTGGCAACACAGGTAGGCAACACCGCTCACGGACACAAGGGAATGAAGTTAGTCAGTTATTGGGCAATAAAGGTTAATGATATAAAACCACGTTGTATTATTAATTATTACCTTATTTAAGTAGGAAATACCAAATACACAACAGGTGTCATTGGAGATTTTGTTTGTTTAATTGATAGTGTATGTACTGTATTTTTATTTTTGTTGTTTCGCGTTGAAGCTAAATTGTGTTTTCGTGTTTTTCGAGTTTTTTAGTACTTTATTTTGGCTCTAAAAATGAATTACTATTGTTGTGTTTCCGGTTGTAATTCTTGGGTTAAAAGGAACCCAGAATTAAGTTTTCATCTCTGCCCAAAACCAAAGAAAACAAATGTTATTATTGAAACCAAATTGGCTTGTCGACAGAAGGAAAGTTTGGATTCAAAGACTCAAAATTGGGATGAAAGTTTCACACTATATGAGAGTCTGTTCTTTGCTTTTTAAAGCAACCGATTTTCTTCAAAAAGGTATGTTTTCTAAAATTAATATGATTGGCCAGTCATTTTTTTTCTTATTTTAGAAAGAGTAAAACGCAGGACTTTAAAGTGTCAAGCAGTAACTAGTCAGAAGCTTCCATTGGAGGTACACAATACAGAGCCAGGACCATCCTCTAGATATATAAGGACAGCTGCTAAACAAAGAATGACCACAACTGTTGCTCCAAGTTTAATTGCTTGTGAAGATTGTGAGGATAAAGATGATCAAGAGGTAGCAGAAATCTTAATTGGTTTAAGAAATATTGTCCAGAATAGCACTCTTTCATCAAAAGATGCAGCTGTGCAAGTGAACACTAAAAAAGTGCTTACATTGTATAAAATCATAGATAATGACATTAAATTAAAAAACTTTACTGGTGTTCATAACTTCTCTTTGTTTAATTGTATAGTAAATATGATTGAAAATTACATTAAGGACAAACGAGTTCATAGGTTAAACATTCGACAGCGGATAATGTTAGTTCTTACAAAGTTTAAATTTGACTTATGTCACTTTGGGTTCTTTGTTTGGTATTTCAGCTGACTTAACAAAAACTTAATTAATTAATAACTATCTTGAGCCATAATTTACGGCCTTTATATGTTCCATTAATTCCACATTAATGGAACATTTAACAAGAACAGCAGAGGCATGTTTACATTTTCCACTATTTCCTGCTTCACATGAACATGACATTTCGCTAATGTTCACACCATTAGTTAAAGATAGGGTTCCTTTAATGTCGTGGGGATTGGACTTGACTGAGCTGGACTGAAGGCATAAACCATATATTTTGATGGTGTGATCAGAACTTTCCTCCAATTTTCCAGTCAAAATAAGATGGCCAGAGTTTAAAACTTGTTCTCCTTCTACAACACATCTTGAATTTTCAGTAACACCCAAAAACTTCATATATTCTACGATACTTAACTTCATGACTAAAAAATAGAACTTTAACAATAATAGTTACAATCTTTGGTCTACACTTACTTAAGATTTTTTTTCTTATGTAAAGTTCACTAAAATAAAACTTATAACAAAATTGTTTATTAATCAGTAAGAATAAACAACAGTCAAACCAACATTGAATTTAAAAAACCATAGATAAACGAACAAAACTACTCAAAAACACATACAACTAACGCAATCGCAATATACAAGACAAGATGTAAACAATTATAATGGCTCTTAGCTCGGTTCAAATTGATACCGCATTGGCGCTGCGATCTTAATCCGAATAGTCAATTGCTATTGACATAAAGAATGGAAACGATTTTGCAAGGTTGTTACGGGGAGCAGTAAAGGTGATTTCGATACGGCATGCTACCAAATTATCATTTCAAAACGAGGCGTACTGGTTGCTAGGCAACGTGACGTCACTAAAATAGAATTCTATTTTGAGTGCTCCCAAACCAGTTCTGAATTAATATAAATATTAGGCATGCTTATTATTATTGCAATTTGACAATCAAATAATAAATAATATAACCTATTATTATCGATGTAATTTGGTTAAAATAAACACTATATTTGTTTCTGTTGGTTCTTTTATTTTGTTTAATAATAGTGATACACAATATCTGCAGTGGGACTCTGCGCCATGTAGTATTCTACATATAGTATAGAGAAAATTCTACAACGCCGGCACTCCGTACATCCGCATTGTCGCATGAATGCTATTATTTTGGTCGTTTCGTTTCTATCTCCAGAGACCTATCGAATTCTATATAGCGCAAGCGTATTATATTCCAAAAGCAAGTTGACTGTAAATTTTTATTTTGGAGATTAAGGTTATGTGTACATTCTAACTGTTTTTGGTTTTTACGTAAGAGTTTATTTTATTTTGCTGAGATCGTGGAAATAGTGTAGGCATGTTACCTATTAACATAATAAACATACTAGCAGGGGAAAATGAGGAGCGGTTAGAGCAAATTCGTATCAAAGCGTTAACAAGGCGCCAAATGCGAAATGAAAGCAATCCTTTCGCTATAGAAGATATTCGATTTAAAGAACTCTTTAGGTTGAATAAGGAGATGGCACAATATGTTTATAATCAAATTGCACCCAATTGCACACAAATAATTCAGTAGCCATTCCTCCTCTGCTGAAATTCTTTGGATCCTTAAGGTTTTATGCCACTGGAGCATATCAAAGAGTTATTGGCCGTGGATTTGACATATCCATGTCTCAACAAAGCATGTCCAGAGCAGTGGAAGAAGTTACATCTGCTATTATCAATACATTGGCAAATGAATGGATATGTTTCCCAACAACATTACAATCAAAAAATGAAATAAAACTAGGATTTATGGAAGCATTTAATTTCCCTGGAGTGATTGGAGTTGTAGATTGCACGCATGTGGAAATACTACGACCAGTAGTTGAGGAACACAATTATGTCAATAGAAAAGGATACCACTCTAAAAACATTCAGTTGGTAGGTTTTTAATGGTTTTATTATTATTATTATTATATATATATATATATATATATATATATATATATATATTTTTTTATAAGGATTGAAATGTATGGTAGCTTCGAACTTGACACGTAAAGGCTTACCCAAGGTTAATCGAAAAACCCAATGCAACTACATTTAAAAGGAGGTAATTCTTTGAAATGTCGGCAATAACTAAATTTTTGATTTTTAGATAGTTAAAAGTGAGGTTCTGTTTAAGCCAGAACGCAAGCGCTGACAACTTCATTATTAATTCGTATGAATCTTTATGTCGTTAAGGTTCATTGGTAAAAAACGAATGAATTTAAATCCCAGTAAAGGGAAATATTATTTTGATTTTCTTTATTTAATTATATTATATTGTTCATGTATTATTAAGTCTTATTGAGACGTATCTAAGAAAAGCAAGGGAATGTTATATATTTTTTGTTAATGAAAATTAATTATAAAGGTATGTTAGTTGTTAATGGATATATCAGTCAAGTTAGTAATCTGTGATATAGTATTGTTCTTGGTATCTGATTTAAGTAACAGGTGGTATATATCGCTTAGATTCTTGATGTCACTCTTAACATTAATGGAGAAATCGTTAAGGAAAATATAAGACATTTCAATGAACTCTCTTTTAGATTTATTGTTCTCACGGTGGAGAATTGTGGTGTTAGTATAGTCCATGAGATGACCAGTGGAATGGACATGTTTGGCTAATGCACAACGGTCAGGGTGAAGTCGAGAATCACTTTTGTGTAGTGTAATACGTGATTTCAATAATTGAGATGTTTAACCGATGTAGGAATTGTTGCAAGAGAGACATGGAATGTTGTAGACAATATTACTAAGCCTAGCTATGGGAGTCTTATCTTTTATCTTAGAATAAAGATTATTAATTGTTAGGGCTGATCTACAAGCTACATTAAGTTTAATGTTGTTATTATTATTGCCAAAGCTATTTTCAACACTTTTCAGAATCCTTGTTAACCCCGGAGTGATATCTCTGAAATATGGTAATGAAAAATATTTGTTTATAGGAGTATCCGAGACTGGGTTCCCACTTAAGACATCAGGATCAGCATTGTTAGTCGCGAAGGAAGGTGAAATATCTTCGTCATGGATAGTATTAAACAAAATCTTATTAACTAATGGTGTTGGATAAGCGTTTGAAATAAAAAGTTTCTGTAGGATTTGTAGGTTTTTTGTATGAAATGAAGGATCTGATAGTTTTGTTACTCTATTTTTCATCTGTTTGATTAAGTTGACTTTGGTAGAATTATTATGGTATGAGTTGTAGTTAAGGTATCTACCAGAATGGGTCGGTTTTTGATACCAATCTATTTTGATGTTGTTGGTTTCCCTGATCATCCTTATGTCGAGAAAGGGGACGGACCAATTACCATCTTCCCTCTCTATAGTGAACTGGATGTAGGGGTCATAACCATTAAAAGTGTCTAATAGTTCATCTACCTTGTCATTGGGTATAGCCAAAATGATATCATCAACATATTTTTTAATAAATGGAATATTAAAGGATAGTAAAGGAATGACTGAGTCTAATATATAATCCATAACGTAAGTTGCAATGATAGGAGAAATCTTAGCTCCCATAGGGGTACCGAAAGTTTGTTGATAGATTTAATGATAAATTCTAAAGAACAATACTTAAACCAGATACCAAGAACAATACTATATCACAGATTACTAACTTGACTGATATATCCATTAACAACTAACATACCTTTATAATTAATTTTCATTAACAAAAAATATATAACATTCCCTTGCTTTTCTTAGATACTTCTCAATAAGACTTAATAATACATGAACAATATGATATAATTAAATAAAGAAAATCAAAATAATATTTCCCTTTACTGGGATTTAAATTCATTCGTTTTTTACCAATGAACCTTAACGACATAAAGATTCATACGAATTAATAATGAAGTTGTCAGCGCTTGCGTTCTGGCTTAAACAGAACCTTACTTTTAACTATCTAAAAATCAAAAATTTAGTTATTGCCGACATTTCAAAGAATTACCTCCTTTTAAATGTAGTTGCATTGGGTTTTTCGATTAACCTTGGGTAAGCCTTTACGTGTCAAGTTCGAAGCTACCATACATTTCAATCCTTATAAAAAACTTTTTTTGCACATAGTAACAAAAAACACCACTATGTTACTAGCAAAGTTTTTTAATATTCTAACTCTACAATTCTAAGTTACGGTAAGATCAATAATGTTTTAATAGATAATATATGGTAGCTAATTATAATTTATTCTCTTTCAGCCCTGAAGAAGCCAAATTAATTCTCTTTGGCGAAAACGTTCGGCGAAACAATTGATACACATTAGAGTATTTCTTGCAGATTTCCCCAATATTTAAGAGTTTACTATATATATATATATATATATATATATATATATATATATATATATACATATATATATATATATATATATATATATATATATATATATATATATATATATATATATATATATATATATATATATATATATATACTTTCCTTTCACTTTTTATTATGTGAATTTATTACTTGTTTCAGGTGTGTGACCATAGATTTAAAATTTTAAACATAAATTGCAGATATGCAGGTGCTACCCTCGATTCTTTTATCTGGAGAAACTCAAGAGTGAGAGCAGAATTGGAAATTAATTACCAAAGGGGTATGTTAAATGTTTTACAACAAACTGTGTGATAGAAAATACTTTAAATTACATATTTTGTTTGCTAGGTGAAAGAAGCAGTTGGTTACTAGGTGATTCTGGATATCCACAAGAGCCATGGTTAATGACTCCTGTTGAATGCATTGCCAGATACTCCAGAGTATAGATATACTCAAGCACATATAAAAGCACGTAATTGTATTGAGAGATGTAACGGAGTGCTTAAAGGAAGATTTCTGTCTTTCAAAAATATTGAGGTATTCTCCAGAAAAGTTGGAAATATTGCCAATGCATGTGCTATTTTACACAACATATGCATAAATGGTGGATTAGATTTTTATTTGGCATTACATGATGAAAACCCTAATATTCCTATTCCTAACAACTACTTGCTAAGAGCAGTTGGACATAACGCTAGACAAAACCTTATCAACACTTATTTTTAGATAGGATTATCATATAGGATAGGAAGAAATCAATCTAGTTAATAACAACACATTTTATTTATAACATTATAACAAGTACAAAAATTAATAAAGGATAGATCCACTAACAACATTATTTATTACTTGACCCACTATTTTTTAAAATCTCGGCCATTATTTTCAACGATGTGGCAATACTCTCCAGAGATCTTGCCATGTTATCAGTATTATTGCTAACATTTTGCAAAAGCTCGACTGATTGTCTATTAAGATCCAATAGTTCATTTGATAATGGAACTGTCATTGGCCTGCGTCGAAATGTTTTTTATTACTAGTTCCCGTATTATTCTGGTAGTCTAATTTTCTTTTAACGCTTTTATTACCTCCTCCATCTCTTTCCGAATTGGCACGAGAAGTGCTGGGTTGGTTGGTTGGAGTTTCATCTACTTGGTTCTCTATAAAAAAAGTATATTTAAATCTAAATCACAAATGAGAATGATCACTCTTTATTGGTACAAGTAGAATAAAAATGAATAGTATGATTTTACAAATATGAAAATACTCGAATTCTTGTACAGAAAAAAAATTAAATTGGATTTATAAATGATGTTGAAAGAGTTTAGCAGCAAGTACACTTTATTAAATTAAAGTTTTAAAACGATTCTACACATCATATACCTATATCCTAATCGAATCTCAAATGAAAATTTATGAAACCAGACCAACCAAGAAAATGCCATAAAGCAAATAAGGCGAAGAAAATAGACCCCCAGATGATATTGCTTCTATAACACTGTAAAAGTTTATACAGCAGCATTTAGCAATAGTTAAATGCAAAATATTATTATTACACTAAATACTCAACCTGTCTAAATCTTCTTGAATTAAAGTTATATCAACATTTGGATCTATGGATTTAAATAATTTCAAATCATCAGGAAATCAACAATTAAAAACCCCAAAAATAGTACTTTCTTTCTCTAAAATGTGTTACAAACAAAGATAATAGACAATAAATGCGATATTTGAAACCAACAATAATAGAGAGATCGGAAAATACCGAAGCGAAACGACATACGCACGGAGTGACAATACACGTTACTATCGCCGTTGTAGATAGAAAACGACAATAGAATTCTACGATAGAATTCTATGAGGCACGGAGTCCCGGTGCAGTTCTGTGTGTGTGTGTGTGTGTGTGTGTTTGTTTTATTGGCACTGGTTTTGACAACCAACTGGCCAGTCAATTTGTTTTGAGTTCTCTCTTTACACAAGATATTGTTAGTATTTAAATTTAAAACTATTGTATTGAGAGTTAAGACATGGAATGTTAGAAACTTACTTACTAGTTTACTCTGTTTTTGCTGTTTTATTTTTTGTATCTTTTTTTTTATTTTTTTTTTATTTTTTTTACTTTTTTTTTACTTTTTTTTTTATTTTGTTTTATTTATTTTTATTACTACGCTAAGACATAAACCCGATTCGACACCTCTTTTAGAGGTTTAGATCTTCTTAGTAACTTTTTTTTTTTATTTTATTTTTTTTTATTTTGTTCTCCATTTTTTTTATTCTTTATTATTTTTTTTATTGTTTTTTTTGTCAGAGCTTTAATTTTAAACAATTAATATGACCATATAAAATTTTATATACATCTAAATTCTTTGACTCTAAAAGATGTGTTAGATTAGAAGGTAATTGAACATTAAGTTGAACTAGCTTGGTAAAAAAATTTGATATTTCAATAAAATGTAAAGGACATTCTAACAGCATATGTTGTAGATCAGCTAGCTCCCCACATATACATCCATTATTATTTGTCAGTCCTATTTTTCTTTTGTATACTGGAGTCATACAATAATTGCTTCTTATTCTACAAATAGTTTTGATGAAACCTCTGTTGGAAACTTGTTTAAACCATGTCTTGACGGAAATTGTGGGTTGGATTCTTTTATAAAATTTGCCTTTGTCTGAATTGATGTAGTGTCCCTGCCATTTTGTGCGTTTAAGAGATCTGATTACAGATATTAAATCACCCATAGGAAGTTGATAGGTTTGCAGAGTGGATTCTTTCATTGTTGCTTTTTTAGCCAGATCATCTACTATTTCGTTGTTTTTTATACCAATGTGTGCTTTTATCCAGCACAATATGATATTTTTGCCCGATTTAAAAGCTTCACTATTCAAAGCTATGATGTCACTGATGATATAATTTTCTTCAAAATTATGTAAATTATATTTCAGTTTATGTACAATGCTTTGGCAGTCTGTAAATATAACATAGTTTAGTTCTTTTTCTATTTCTTTTTGATTCATACATATTTGGAAGGCTTCTTTGACTGCTACGAGTTCAGCTGTAAAAGTTGTCATTTTGTCAGGTAATCTGTTGTTTATCTTTATACTTTTTTGGGGGTAGAATATAGCATATCCAACTTTGCCGTCCATTTTTGAACCATCTGTATATAATTTTTGATAACTCCCCCAATGATGTTGTACATACTGAAGGTGATCTATTTTAGTAAGAAAATCTGTGGCAAGAATATTACTTAAATGGCAGTTAAATGGAGATAAATAATCTTCATAGTTTAATTTTCGAGATGAGGTTTGTTCCATTTGGTGTATGTCGTCAATGTAACTAGAACCGTTGAGAAAACTTTCCACAACTAAAAGCTGCTTCTTTTTTTCCCAGTAATGATGAGTTAGGTATGTAGTAGTTAGTTGTACAATTTTACTCAACAACAGTTTATTGTTAACTGCCACTTTAACTATAAATTTCTCACCTAAGAATTCTCTGCGTAATGAAAGTGGAGGTTCATTAAGCTCACATTCCATGACCAATATGGGAGTACTACGAAGATAACCAGTGCTTAACCTAAGTGCTTTATTTTTTATACTTTCGATTTTTTGGAGTACAGCATTTGATGCTGAGCCATAAAATATAGATCCGTAATCTAGGATCGATCTCATTTAATTTCTGTACAGTAATATTGAGATGTTTGGGTCAGCTCCCCAGTTACTGACACTTACAGTCTTGATGATATTCATTGCGTTTTCCGTTCTTCGCAATATATAATTTGTGTGTTCTTTCCAATTTAATTTTGAGTCTAAGAATACGCCAAGAAATTTTATTGAAGTTTTATAATGAATTTTATAATTATCAAATTGTAGGTGGTTTGGAGGAGAATATCGTTTTCTGGTAAAAGTAACAATGGTTGATTTACTCTCCGAGATTGTTAAATTCTTATCCGTCGCCCATTTTTCTATAATATTCAATCCTGATTTACGGTACTCATTACATTTATCTATTGACTTATTTTCTACATAGATTGCAACATCATCAGCATACTGTAAGATTTTTATATGTTGAGGAAGTTTATTTTCTAAATCAGCAGTATACAGAATATATAATAGAGGAGTCAAGATGCTACCTTGTGGTAGTCCCAAAGATGTGTACCGTGTGTTAGACTTATCTCCATTTAATCTAACGTGTACTGATCGATTAACATACAAATTAATGATATTCCATGTTACAGTTTCAGGTATTCCTATTTCTAACATTTTCGCATATAGAATGTGGAGATTAACATTGTCATAAGCCCCTTTTATATCTAAAAACAAAGCACTAACTGCTTTCTTATAAGTAAAGGAACCATAAATGTCTATCAATAAGTGACTCAGGCTTTCTTGTGTGGATTTACCTTTTCTAAAACCAAACCGAGTTTTTGGTAATAGGTCGTTCTTTTCTAACCAAAATTCCAAACGGTTTTTAATTAATCTCTCATATGTTTTAAGTATACATGAAGCCAGTCCTATTGGACGGTAAGAATCACAATTATTTAACGATTTTCCGGGTTTTAAGATCGGGAGAATAGTATAAACGTGCCAATCGTCAGGAATCTTTATGCGGCGTGACCAAATTTCATTGTATATATTCAGAAGCACAGTCTTACCAATTTTTGAAAGATTTGATAGCATCGAGTAATGGATTTCATCAGCACCTGGTGCTGAATTTGAATTTTTCTTTAACGAAAAGTAAAGTTCAGTGCCAGAAAATGGTTTGATTAAGAAGCGGATTTGTTCTGGATAGTCGTATTGCGCATTCACTTGTAGGTCAGGAATTACTAATTCTGCAGACAGTGGAGTGATATTTTGGTGGAACTCTTCTATCCATGAAGCTTCCTATAGTGTTATGGGAACTTTGTTCTTAGTTTTTCTATTTTTTAGTCTATTAACTTTTGACCATACATCTTTAATAGGGACCGACCTATTTAAGGACCTGACATAATCTCTCCAGCTATTGCTTTTAGCTTGTTTAGTGATCTTCTTCACGTGGGCATCATCTTTTTTATACTTAAGTAGGTTTTCTTGGTTTGGATGATCTTTAAATATACAAAAACTTTCCCGTCTTCTTCTGACTGCTTCCTCACATTCTAAATCCCACCAGTATTTTCCTCTGGAAGTTGGTTTTTTTATTTTAAATTTGGGGATGCAGTAAGATGCAGTTGTATTTATAGTGTGCAAAAATTTTTCATATGAATTTATATCTTCAGATTGAGAGAAGATATCTTCCGAAAATTGTTCATATAATTTCCAGTCGGCTTTCTTTAAATTCCACTTTTGTGAATACGGGTTATATATGTGAGTTGGTTGATCCTCTAATTCGACCCTTATAGGTGCATGGTCTGAACCGAATAGGTCTTGAAGTGTTTTCCAAGTGATCAGATGACTTAAGTCAGGAGTACAAATGATCAGATCTATTGCCGATTTCGAAAAGTTCCTAAAGAAAGTAGGAGAGCCATCATTTTTGTATATCAAATTATTATCATCTATACAGTCCATTAAGATTTTGCCTTTTATATCTGTATGATTGTCCAAGCCCCAGGTAATGTGATGAGCATTGAAGTCGCCTCCTATTATGAACGGTCTTTCTATAGATGTTATGAAATTGTTCCACTGTTGTAACGATAACTTTTTTCCTGGGGGAACATACATCGATACAAATGTGACAGTAAATGATTTAAACTTAATTTTAATGGCAACTTTATTGACGTTTAATAATTCGACTTTCATGGTGACTTCCTCATAATAGAGATCTGAGTTTATTAAAATTGCCGAGCCACCACCGACAGTTGCTGAAAAGCGGTCGTCTCTGACAATATTATATCCGTAGAAGTTAATATATTTTTCTGGTTTAAATCTAGTTTCTGATAATAATGCGATATCAACTTTCTGGTCTTCTAGTAGGTGGAGAAGATTTTCTCTATTAGAGTTAGCCGATCTACAATTCCATTGACAAATTACCAAACTATTCATTATTATATGAGAGAGAACTTAAAACTGTTTGAATTAAATTTATTAAAACTGATTTTTCTGGGATTTCAAAATTTTTGTGATTCATATTAGAAATAATACTTATAACTATATTTGATATTAGTTCTGTTAATTCTTTAGGAGATTCATGTATTTTGGATCCTTGTTCTGTATTAAATGTAGATTGATAAGAAGATGAATTGAAAATGCCGCCAGGTCTGGTAGACATGGGGTTTAACTTTATTATTTTTTGATGTTCTATTTCTATTGGGTCTTGCGAGGAAGGGAGGGGTCGTTTGGATTTTGGAGGTTTTATTATTGTATATCTGTTTGAAACTGTACGGAGGGTGAGCTGATTGGGGGGTGAGGGGGGTGTGGACAATTGAGTAGAGGAATATGAAAAGGATGGAGCGTTCATAATTGGAATTTGATGTGAATTTATTGAGGAATTATTAGCTGTTATCGATGCATAGGTTACTTTAGGAAATAATTTAAGCGTTTCTTTGAAAGACAAGCTGTTTTCAGACATGTAATGTTTTATTTTTTTTTGACGGTCGAATTCTGGACATATCGTCGGCTTACTGCCAATACCAACTAACTCCACTTTTTAAAGTTTTGAGAAATCTACGTTTTAAACTTTAATTTGAAATGAAAAATCGTGTAAATTTAAAAATGATTTAATGACTGAAAAATATTAAAGTAAATAACATTATAAACAAAACATTTTGTAAAAAAATTATTAAAATGAAGCAAAAGTTAAAAAAAAGTAAAAAAAAACATTTTTTTTCCGGCACTTGTCGGGTTTTGGCTGTACAAATTTAGTCAACTTCCAGGTCGCTTTGAACATCACAGTCCTCCATATCAGGCTCAGGTATACTGTCGTCGATGTCGTTCGAGGTCGATAACGACTTATAGTATTGATGAAATTCATCTGGAATGACTCCTGTTTTGCACAGTTTTAATAGATCCTGTTTTTTTTTAAACTGATGGGCCGAGGTTTGGAGTATGCCTTTTTAAAATCTATTTCTCTTAGATTAAGAGGACGACCTTTACCAAAAATTTTTATTTATTTGTATTCCGAACTGTGATCGTACCTGTACAACACAATGCCTGGTTTGGATTTTAAATATTTCAAGCATTTTACTTGTAGCCAGTTAACTTTTTCTCCATTTGTATTTTTTGTTCGATTTTTCATTATTAGTTTTGACAGGGCCTCTAAGTCAAAAAAGTCCTTATACTTCAGTTCTTCTACAATATACGGTTTCTTGCCAGATCTACACGTCCTTGCCATACGGAAAATATTAAGCCAATCATGCATGGTGTAAACTGGAACATACTTTTGCGCCTTTTCTATAGCACTATGCATGCTGTCTACCTCCATGTAACTATGTCCACTCTCGAGAAATTTTTGTTCTATCACAGATAAGTTGGGATTTGTTTGTACTAAATACAAAAGCAAGGCACTAATATTCTGATTGCGGTTCTGTCCGCTGCAAGTGTCAGAGAAAAGAGAAAGTTCAGTAATATCTGTCGAGAGTTTATCGATATACTTTAATAGACACGTACCGATTTCCAGGCTTCCTCTTTTTCCATTTAGCTCGGTCCATGAAAAGCAGTATGAGTTGTTGGGTATTGCCAACTCATACACCGTTAAGTTGTAAGTAGGGGAAAAGCGTGTACCTTGGGACAAAATTTACTTTTAAATTTTTATGTTTTTTTCTTTCATCTGAAACTGAAATGTATTTGATCCATGTAAAAGAATGAAGATTTAGGCACTGGACTGATATTAAAAATATCGATAATAACCAACGAGTAAATCAGTAATTACCATATAAGTGTACAGTGATATTAGTCCCAAGGTTCAACCTGTGGTTTACCCTTGGGACAGTGTTGTTTGTACATTGGGACATGAACTGACTGTATTTATATAAATAAAACAAATATTGAAATAACTTTTTTAATGATGAAAAAACCAATAAAAGTATTTTATTGTATTTATATATTATTTAAAAGAAATATTTTGTGGAAAGGCAATGTTGAATGAATGAAATCCTCGCCGTATTTTGGGCACAAGCAACACTTTCACTATGCTTGAATGCTTCACGACGGCAATATCTTCAACATTTGGGAAGACAAAATAAACTTTCCGTTTTCGGAGAAACTTCACAGTAACTTCTTGGTTTATGCTTTCTTGAACCAAACCAGCATAGTAAACATCAGTGGATGTAGCTTTTCCAGTGACTTCAAATTTTACCACAACCCAGCTGCCAATGGTAAAATTGAGTGCAACTTTGTCTGATGGAAAGAAATCAGGAACATCTTCATCTTCGGAACTTGAGTCAAATCTGCTTCCATCAGAGATGTCTTTAAGCTCGAGCTCGTCTTCATCTTCAGACGAAGAAGAAGATACAACTAGTGCTCTTTTGACTGCCTCTTTTTTCCTCGGGACTGGCTTACATATTTTAATTTTCTGCTCCTTGATTTTCTGCAACTCCGGTGAGTCTGTGACAATCATACATCTTCCCGGTCTCCTTCCCCTTCCACCAGTCTTACGCGGTGGAACCTTCGGAAATGGGCGAATTTGTTCAGGGGTCATTCCAGTAGTGCAACATGGCGCACTGCTTGTTGATGGTATGGCTTCATCAACTTCCATAAGTTCTGTCTCTTCAATATCAGTTTGTTTTGGTTCATATGGCCTGTTGGTCACCTCAGCTGGTAAGAACTCATGGTCTCCGAACACGTTTGCATTAAATGGCCATATACCTGCTACTTTGAAACCTGACGAAATGTTATTTGGGGTAAACGCCAATGGGAATGCTTTTCCTATCAGCTCTGACATGTCGTAAATAGATATAGGCTTTCCCGGATGGTTCAGCATCCATTCTTTGCTAGCATTATTGAAATAATTTTTAAATGGCCCAAACACAGGCCTATCCAACGGCTGAAGTTTGTGACTGGTATGCGGAGGAAAGGTTAAAATTACTATTCCATTATCCCTAGCTATGTGTATAGCAGCCAATGAGAGGTGGCTTTCGTGGTTATCGAGGATAAGCAACACTTTATTTTCAGGAGATGGCTTCACAACTGAAATGAAATGTTGAAGATATTCAACGAACAATTCAGCATTGGACCAACCACTAGAAGTTGCCATACCAATAGTTCCAGGTGGTGCGTTGTTAATCATGTGCTCTTTGAAGTGAACACGTGGAAAAATTATACCTGGTGGAATAAATGTTCCGGCAGCGCTAACGCAGGCTATCATAGTAACATTAATACCCCTCTCGCCAGAAGTAGCTGCTCCAATTTGCTTAGCTTTTATATCGCCAAGCACACGAACTGGCTTGTGAACAGTAGGGCAGCCGGTCTCATCGAGATTCCACACATTTTGAGGTGTTAACTTTAATCTCGAATAAATTTCTCCCAATTTATCAAAAAATATTAAAACGTTTGGCTTGTTGAAACAGGCCATTCGACCTAAGCTTGTGGCTTCAGGCTTCCGAAGAGATATTTTGTTATTATAAGAAGTTCTAAAACATCGGTACCATTGTCTACCAGCAGTTTTATTATTATCCCATGATTCAGGGTAGTTCACATTGTTGAGTTTGGCGTACTGATATGCTAGTTTTCGCATTTCTTCAACAGTGACGCCATAGTTCCACTGTGCAGCTTTGATAATGTAAGTGAGCAGTTCGTTTTCTTGTTCAGTACTGAAGACTTTGCGTGTTGAATTATTCGCTTCATACTTGAAAGTCGCTTTCATAGACACTTTATGTTTTTGAATATGCCTACCAAGAGTACTTTTTGAAACACCATACAGATTAGCTATTTCTCTCAAAGGTCGACTATGCGCCAGTATCTCATTGGCAGCTGCTTCTAATGCTTCTGCATCTGGTTTCACCCTTTTTTTTCCTGTAGCACTTCTTCCCATCTGCAACAATAAGATTAACATTAACACGGTGAAGAAAAATATCTGGTTGTACCTTGGGACAAGTCCCTACGTACAACCATAACAACGTCCCAAGGTACAACCAAGCACATGTTTTACTAAATCTAACCTCATCAATTTAAAGTAAAGTTTTTTCTCATAAAATATAGTTTACAGTGAGCATTAAATATATAAAGACGAAATACGCCGAAAAAATTCAACCAATAGTTCTTACCGTGCTTTTCCTATTATTTTATAAAGATGGATAAATTTTACTTCACGGACACCAAAACGTTTTACACTTGTCGTCACATCAAATGGCTGCTGACGGAAACGCGAATGTTTGATGTAAGTGGAGACAGTGTTGCCATCATATTACAAATTTCTCAGATTTCTCGCTACAACGGTTACATTTTTATAATGATTGTCCCAAGGTAAAACCGTCCCAAGGTACACCCCTTTCCCCTACAAATCTTACGGCTATAATACATCGGACTTACATCGCTACTTGGAATCTGTAATACGCATTGCAGATCAAAAGTGCAGCACATAAAGTTACTCTCTCTATGTGCTCTTTCTTTATCTTCCATTTTGGCCCTGTAACAATCGTTCTTTCGCATAATGTGACTTTCGTAATTCTCTTCCAATTCCTTCCTTTTCTCCAAATCAGCTGTCTTATATTTGGCACATATCTGACATTGATCTTTTTTAGGTGTGAAAAAAGACATATTATAAATTGTTGCAGAATACTCTTCTATAAGTTATTTGGGAAACCGGCGTTAGATTCTCATTTTCGCACATCTCTTTATACAAGCTGTACATTTTTGCAATACTCAATTTGCAGTCAAGGTACTGCCTCTTTGTAGATTGTCTAGTATAGTGGGATTCCATAGTGGGAAAGCTTTCAATGTGTTTTTTAACGACTTCTAAATCAGAATCAGCTGTTTTATTATGGGGTACATTTTTACCCCTTTTGTCATTGCCAACAAATAAACCTCTTTCTCCTTTAAACCTGAAGGCATGTTCAACAACGTCTTTGCATACACAAAGTGTTTTTATAAAAAGTCTCTACAGACTCTTATTCTATGATTGTCAAGTTCAAGAAAATATTTTTTAGAATCTGCTCGTTGTTTCTTAACACTTCCTGCTTTTGCTCTTCTTCGTTCAGGAACATGGCTTTCAAATTTACTTTAAATGAAATCTTTTCGACGGTTAAAATCAGTCGACCAGTAATTTGCACAGATCACGCTTCTCGCATCTTGAGAGAATTTGTCTGTACATCTGAAGCGGCATTTACTGCAATCAATCGATTTAGGTGCCTTGGCTTCAAGTTTTTGACGTTTTTTAATGTTCTTCTTCCATTTGCTGGGGTCACATTTTTTCCAGCGTGTAATTGATTGTGTAACATCTTTCGGCAAAGTATTATTTAGGGTAAGGTTACCCTCTGAACTACCTAAAATTAAAATTATTCAGTAAAATAGCAAGAAAGACCTTAAATTTGCAAACGAAAACAAATCTCTATTTACCAAAATTTACTAAAAAAATACTATACTACAAACAGACACTTATAAATATCTGGGACACGAGATCAGGATAAGCAGAGACAATCAAACACATGAAATATAGAGGCCAATAGGCTTGACTTGTGCAGCATTTAGCAAGCTAAGCCATATTCTAAAAAGTTCAATTCCCATGTGTCTCAAGCGAAAGGTTGAGCTATGTGTTTTGCCCATACAAACTTATTGACGCAAAAATCCGCGAAAAAACTCAGAGTTACTCAACGAGCCATGGAACTAAAAAAATGGAAAAAAAACTTACTTGCTTCCAAACTACTTATTTCCAATGAGCTGTCTGATACAGGCACATAATCTTTGTCTTTTATGGAGCAATCAGAATCATCTAAAATCATTGCCAAATCATTAATTTCTCTTTCTTTGTCGAGGTCTAAATCATCGAAACCAGATTCTGTCGTAATACTCGAGCTATTTAAACCTATTGGTATTCCAAATGGAGATAATTCGACAGTTTCCTCTTTTTTTGATTGTAACGAATTATTATCGATAACATCAGTGTCTAAATTAGCACACAAGTTGCCATCTACCACCATTCCATCGTCTAATAAAAAAACGTAAATACCGATATTAAAATAAAAACCTGATATTATTATCAACACTTACCATTAAGTAATTCAGCTTCTAATGCCATGCTTAATATACGAGAACAACGGGAAGACATTTTTAACTAATAAAACTTTTCCACAAATTAACAAAAAAATTCACCAACTGTAACACAAAATAAATCTATCTATGTTTAAAATGTTTAAAATTGAAGACACACGGGCGTCGACAAGTCCAGACATTTACTGGAGAAGAATTGCATATCTGCAAATTTCTAAATACCTACCGAATTATCTACGTGCAATATCGTATTACGCTGAGAACTAAAGACAGTTATCATGAAATATACCGAAATAGTACAGTGAAAATAATTTAACTTGCACTTGTCTGGTTTTGGCAGAACTATAATATTGTAAATGATAAAATATTATTTTATTTTAACAGACAACTGCACATATCTGTTTTTTGCTGAATAAAAGTGTCATCATTGGAGTTAGTTGTTTTGAGACCCTTCTGTTTCTCACATTTTTAAAATCTGTCTGGACGTGTCTGGTTTCATCAGTACATTCTTTGATAATTATTAAGTACAAAGGCGTACTTAACTCAGAATTGACAAAAAGTGGAGTTAGTGGGTTTTGGCAGTAAGCCGACGATATCTCCCATTCATTAGTGAAGTGTTCACCTTCACAGGAGAGACATTTTTTATTAAAGGATGATAAAGAACACGATTCGGAAGGGTGAGACTCATGACATTTAAGACATCTAGGATTACTTTTACACTGCTTACTCATGTGTCCATACCTATAACAGTTGTAGCAAATAATTACTTTTTGTTGGTATTTTTCTACATTATGTAAAACATGGTTAATTACGATATATTTTGGTATACTTTGACATTTGAATGATACAATTACCGATTTTGTAGGTTTAAAAACTACTTTATCATCTGATACTATTTTTCTCTTTATTCTTTTTACATACTCCACCGAGAATTTACAATGGTGATCAAATTCTTTTATTTTATCTTTGAGATATTCTTCTGATATATCTGATTCTATATCCCTAACTACACCTAATTTAAATAATTGAAATTTCGGAATATATGCAATTAGATTTTTTTGAATAAGCAATTTAGAAGTAATTAAGGTATTTGCACTAGCATAGTTTTTAAATGTTATCCTAATCCGATTGCGTCCAATTGAATCAATTTTTTTAATATAATTATCAATTTCTGGGTGTACGGTAAATAATATTTCACCTATCTTAACTGCATTTAATTTGCCTGTAAAATTTTTATCATTGTTTTCAATAAAAATGTGAAATGGCCCTAAATCAGTTTTATTATATAAATATACAGGTCTGCTTTTTTCTGGCTCATTAGAAGTTAATGGGTTAATTTGTTTATCGGTTTTTAAATGATTAATATTATTAAGACTACTTATCGAGTTTTCTAGTTGATGGGATGAAAATCCATGGGAACCATAACTGCAATCATCCATCGCATCCTGATCCCTTGGCATTTTATGGGGGAGCTCGCCCCCGTTAGAAGACTCCATAAATGGAGCCTTCGACGATCGCTTCGACGACCAAACTAGTACTAATGTATATGTATTAAACTATAGTAATAGAATGTAACTGTGTTTAGCACTTTCTAAATCATAAAAATTCACAGAGAACTTTAAAATGTGTAATTTAACTTGAGTTTATATGTAAAACTATCTGAAATTAAACTTTAAAATGCAGAGAACTTTTAAGTTCGTATTTACACTTTGATGTTTATTTGACAGATGGTGCAGTTCTGAATTAATATAAATATTAGGCATGCCTATTATTATTGCAATTTGACAATCAAATAATAAATAATATAACCTATTATTATCGATGTGTTTTGGTTAACATAACCAATATATTTGTTTCTGTTGGTTCTTTTATTTTGTTTAATAATAGTGATACGCAATATCTGGCTATTTGCCAAAACTTGATATGTCTAAGGATAATATTATTAAAGATAATGTTAAAGACTAAACATGATGTAGGTATTAATTTACCTCATTTTAATATTTGCCAAAAGTTGATAAGTCGACATATCAAGTTGTCTCACCATCAGATTTAAAATGTGGACGGATGTTTTATAGACATATCAAGTTTTCGTTACCAGCTGACGATAACATAAACTAATTTTATTGTTCTGCATTTTACTAAATTAAGGTAGTTCTTTGGTTGTCTTAAGAAAACTATTAGTAAAAGTATGTCGCGTGGAAAGCTGTTAGTTGATATGGTTATTAGCCAACATGAAGATTCTGCGGTTTTAGTAAAGCAAAACTTAGACATTTTTAAAACTATGAAATTGTACAAATAACGGTAACAGTACTAAATGGTAGACACTTGTAATAAGTACTTATATTCACTTGAACTGAACTTTAGAACTAAACGAAACAGATAATATGAACAAGATCTACGGACAATACTGTAGCCATTCTTTACAATAGACAATATGTTTTTTTTTAAACAATGGTATAGCCAAATGTTTTTCAATGCCACGTGGATAGAGGAAATTCAGTTTGGGACTGATTATCTTTTGAAGAAATATTTTCAGAATAGTATATTATATTATATAAAAGAGACACAAATAGGCATTTATACTTGTATTAAGTGCCACATATGTATATACGTGGCTTATATGTGCATATAATGTACAAAGTAACCTTTAAAATCACGATATCTCAGGAATGGTACCTCTTAGGAAAAAAATTGTAAGGACTATTTTTGTAGATAATGTTAAGATCTACAACTGAGGCACTCAGCGCCAAAGTGAACTAACTACCAAAACGACAAAACAGAGAAAATGGCGCTTTAAGATTTTGCACTTCTAATATACTTACTTTCAGAATTACTAATTAGCAAAAAAAAAATAATTTAACGCTTATTTGATACTTTTTACTAACCAATTGGTATTCTAGTTCAAATATAGCTGAATATTACTTATTGATAATAATAAAAGGAGCATAGCACACTTTGGCATATAAAGTTTTGATGACATATGGCTCTTACCATTACTTTCAGTGGTAGTTGAGTCGGTATAGCATTATTGAATTAATATACACCATTTTTTAATAAGAGATATTTGTTCTAATTAAAATATGTATAATTTATAAAAATTAGAAATCTGTGCAATACAAATTGGGTTTTATTGTCCAAAAACTTACAAATAAATCGTAAATCTAAACAAACAGAAAAATGGGGGTTATACTGGTTTGGCATAATGGTTCCTTCTGATGTTTGGTGGTTAGGCTATCATTCTATGTATAATAATGGTGTCAATAATAAAATACTATAAAATTGAATGCAAATAAAAAAATAATAAATTATAAATTGTAATATATTATGTTAAAGGTAAAAAAGAAGAAGACCGATGACAGACAGATGTCATCCGGTACCGCCATTCCGGCCAGGGTCATGTAACTTGTAGCTTCTTGATTGCTATAATAAAGATTCTGTATGAACTTCTTGTTTAATATATATATATATATATATATATATATATATATATATATATATATATACGTAAGATTTGAACTTACATATTTCATACACGGTATTAAAAATTATTTGTTTCAAACTGTAAGCGTAATCTCTATGAAATAATAAGTAAAAAAATAATATTGCGTGACATAGTAGTTTTGACGTTTCTGATGTATACTAATATTTTGACGCATGTGTCATTTGCCCCATTTTGCCCCACCTATGGGGCAGAACAGGGTACCTCCTAAAAGCTAAAGTCAGAAGGTAAAAAATATCTTTATTTTTGTATTTATAAGTATTGAACAATAAAATACATATGTATCTTTTTATTATCTTCGCATATTATTTTCGCATAGTGCGCATAAGTGTGTAGCATCATCGTCATCTTCATCAACTCCTGCACACGAATTATGTGCCCATTTGGAGCATGATCGGCAACGAATCCACCCTTCTTCAGAGAAGTCATAGCAGTATAGACACTCATCTTCTGCAGCCTCTTCTTCACTATCAGATGAAGCAGGCGTAGGAATTGGCATTTTTTTCTGAATAGTAGATGATGTTTTTTGTTGTTTGGCTGGTTTAACAGTGCCTTTTTTATTTTTAAGCAGATTTCTTTTTACGGTTTGGTCTGCTTTTCCTTGCCTTTGATTTTCAGCATTCCGCAACTCGTCCTTATATGGCGATGATGTCAAAATCACAGTTTTTCCACGTTTTCTGGTAGTCCTTTTATTTGTCTGTGATACTTTGGGAATTGGCAAAATGATTTGGGGACTAGCACCTTTAAAACTACTACAATTCAGATCTGGTTGAGAAGTTGAGTAAATGGAAGATTGTGCCGAAGTCGATGGACTGAAAATATTTTGTACAATCATGGATGGTTGGGACGAAGTTAGATGGATGGAAGTTAGATGTTGCTGGCCTGGAGGTGACTGGGCAGAATCTTTGAAAGCTGTAGTACTCTGGACTTGCATCTCCCTTGTATCATTGAGAGAAAGTTCAATGTTTGTCGTTGCAGAAGGTAAGAAATCTTCATCTTTAAAAACATTCATGTCACATGGCCAGATTCCAGTTTTTCGAAAACCATTTATAGCTGTGCTCATCGCTGCAGCCTGTATAAAAGCGGCCCCAAATAACGAAGCTATCTGAAACAAGGTAACGACTTTTCCAGGATTACATCTCAACCATTTACGTACTTCATCCTCGTAGTACTTACTTAACGGTTTCATAAATGCCACGTCTAGTGGTTGAAGTCGGTGAGAACAATGGGGCGGAAAACACAACAAAATTACCCCATTATCTCGTGCAAGATCAATTAATTCCAAGCTCTTGGTATGGGTGGAGTGTCCATCTAAAACAAGCAGAATTGGTTTCTCTTTTTTGGCTCCGGTAAAAGAAATAAATCTTTGAAATCAAACAACAAACAGTTCCTTGGTCATCCACCCAGTCTCCTGAACCTCAGCAAACGCACCCGATGGAAGTCCAGTCTGGAATTCTTGCTGCATGCGTTTTCTGGGAAAAATTAATATTGGGGGAACATATGTCCCGCTAGCGGAGAAACAAATTTCAGCGGTAACAATTTGACCTCGTTCAGCTGAAGTTAAAATTCCGACCTGACGACGTCCTTTCTTGGAAATTACTTTAGAATGACCTTTAGGATTTACTGTTAAGCCCGTTTCGTCGCAGTTATATATTCTATCCCCTGTTAACTGATGGGTATCCAAAATATTTGAAAGAAGGTCGAAAAATTGTTTTACTGCGACTGTATTAAACCCCATTGCTCTAGCTGACGAGGTAGCTTCTGGCTTTCGTAAGCTAAGATTAGGATGCCTATTCAAGAATCCTTTTACCCAGTCTAAACCTGCTTTTGAATTTTTAAACGGATGAACAATATTGTTGCGTTCTGCTAAATCAAAAGCAAGTTCTCTTAATTCATTCATGGTCAGACCAAATAGTTGAGCTTCCACGGTGGTCAAATAAACTGCTAGTTCTGCTTCTTGTTCTATTGAAAAGATACATTTATAACGTCCAAGCGTTTTCTGAATTTTGTATTCGGAATTGTTTCGCTTTTTTTTAACGTAGTGCTCTAATGTTGTTTGGGGTATATTAAATTGCTCAGCCGCTTTCTTATATCCCATGAAACCATCTATAACTAGTTGCACTGCCTCGTGCATCTGTTGTTCACTCCAACTTTGTTGTCGGTCTGTTTTTCTTTTATAATTTCTTACCATTATTATCTGAAGAAAAATAAAATGTAATTAGAATAATCAAACACCAAACATATCAATTCATGGGGTAGTACCCCATTTTGCCCTACCCCGTTTTGCCCCAGCTGCATATTTGTGATTATAGTGCAATAATAAATTTAATAACACTTGAAACGTAATAATACTAACAAAATTCTAAGTTCACACCTTAGACAATGACATGAAATAAATAGCTATTGAGTGAATATAGTTCCAGTCTACTTACTTTTGTAAACAAAATATGTAAAGATTGCAATACCACTATCAATCCTCACTATTCAACGAATTCATCGACTTTGGCGCGCTATACAGCCAAACGGCGGCATCAGGTGATGTCGTACCACGTGAACACGAAATTCCTGGAGATGTAGCTCAATTGCACTAGTGGTTTGGAAAATAAGAGGGGTACCCCGTTTTGCCACACTACCCCGTTTTGCCACACTACCCCGTTTTGCCCCCCCTTCCCCTATATATATATATATATATATATATATATATATATATATATATATGACCAAAGGAATCAAAACATGGTGTCAGGTGTGAAGGCTGCTAGTTTGCCCGAATTTTGAGTAGGTAGAAGTGTTAATTAAGTTTGAAGTTTGATTTGAGCATCAAAGTCCAGCTAGTTATTGGCTTTTATGGAAACAGAAGTTTAGAATTTACCTTACCGCAAGTGGGAAGAGTGCTTCAACAGAAGAAGTGAAAATTGCAAATCTTTTAAATTTCATAGGAGATGAGGGTGTTGATATTTATAATACATTTACAGAAGACCAACAGGCTACTCTTGATAAATTAATAGGTGCGTTTGATGATTATTTTTTGCCAAAAAAGATAGTTCCAATGGAAACGTTTAAGTTTCATAATCTTGTTCAAGGTAATGAACAATCTATAGACCAGTACCTGACTGACTTGAGCGAAAGATTATGCGAATTTAAATGCACTAAAGCAACCTGTGGTGAGTCCTATGAAGATAGAATGATACGTGATCAGCTAATCATTGGGCTAAAATGTAATGAAAGTCAACTCAGACTCCTTAGAAAACAGGCTCTTACTACTGAAAAAATCCTTGAATATTGTAAGAGTATTGAGTTAAGCAAAGAACATATTAAATTTCTTACCAAAGAAGAAGATGTTAACTTTGTCAAGCAGTACAAACCATTAAAAAATTATTGTGTAAGAAGTGCTGTTATGAACATTTTCCTAACAGATGTCCTGCTTTTAACAAGACTTGTGATAGTTGTCAAGTTAAAGGTCATTTTGCAAAAGATTGTCCTAATAGAAATGAAGAAACATGTGAAGGTAGTAGTAAGAAGAACGCTGATCCACCTAGAGCAGAAAGAACTGTTAATACAGTCCAGGAGGAAGAAAATAAAGACAATTTGATATATGTATATGAGTGTCATTCCAAGAGTAAAAATTCATGGTATGAAACATTGATGGTAACTGGAAAAGAGGTAAAATTTAAATTAGATTCAGGTGCTGATATCAGCATTCTACCCAAGTATATTTTTGATTCTCTATCAAGTAAGTTGCTACTTAATAAATCATTAACAACCCTAGTTGCTTATGGTAATTTTAAATTTAAACCAGTGGGTGAAGTTTTTTTGGAATGTCAGTATAAAAATAGCTCCTGTAAATTAAAGTTTCTGATTGTTGATTTTAATGCTGAACCAATATTGGGCCTTAGCAATTGTATTAAATTTGACTTAATAAAAAGAGTAAATGTCATAGAAACCACCTTGCCAACTAAAAAAGAAGATATTTTGATAATGTTTAAAACGATATTTCAAGGGTTAGGTAGAATGCCAGGATATTGTAATATTGAACTTTCAGATGATGCTAAGCCAGTTATTCAGTATAGTAGAAAAATTCCATTGTCGATGCATGATAAACTAAAGGAGACACTAGATAGTTTGGAGGAAGACAAAGTTATTGAGAAAGTAGAGTATCCAACTGAATGGGTAAACAATTTGTTGATAGTAGAGAAAAAACCTTCAAATAAACAAATCTAACTATAGATCCCAAGCCACTTAATAAATTTATTCGTAGAGAATATTTTGCTATACCAACATGTAATGATATAGTAAGTAGACTTTCAGAAATAAACATATTTAGTGTTATAGATATGAAAAACGGATTTTGTCAAATTGAATAGGGAACTTGCACATTTTTTTTTATTATATAATAACGTTCAGTTTCATTTAAAAATAAGATTTCCAAAATTTCACGCCTCAAAAACTCATAATGACTTAGCAATACAAATTTAAAATCTTCCGTGTATAAAAATCATTTTAAACGATCGAAAAAGCGCGCAACCCTTGTGACGTCACTTGGTGGTATTGTCTGTCCCATTACTTTTTCCCAGGCATTATAAAACGACAGCGCTAGATCGCTCATAAAAGTTTTAGTGTTCAGGATAGAAAGTTTTTCTTTTATTTTAGTAAAAAATATTTCATAAATAAATGAATCTTTTCTATTTGAATACATAAACGCTACTGGCAGCCCTTCCCCAAATTCATCTATTACCATAATTGTCGTCATTTCAAAGTCATACCCATTTAATCCATGAGTTCCATCTATTGTAATAATATTACCCCCAAAATTATTAAAAAGCTCGATCTGAGCATCTGTCATTAATATGATACAAAAATCTTGTTTTTTTAGTTTACTTTCTTTGCAATCTTCATCCTGAGCTTTATAGAACAACACAGGATTTGCTTCCATCTTAGACCATTCCAGTACGAATAGTTTTACACTAGTGGCATCATCTTTGTGTCGACAACCCTCAGTTATGTTGAGGTTATAAGATGCTTTTATGTTGTGTATGTCCTTTTTCACAAGCAGATCAATTCTTCTGATACCACTTTCCGAACTAAGTTCAGTTTTTGAAGAATCTAATATGCTAAAACCAAGAAAAAAGTTGTAACATTTGGGATAATAAATAACTAATAATTATTACAGAAATACTTCAATAGAACTTTGTATAATAAAATTTTCCAAAAGCTGAAAAAGTATAAAGTATTTAAAATAAATAAATGAGATTGAAAAAAGCAGAATAAACAAAATATTATTTCTTTTCAATAGTTTCAACATTAAAAATAGCTATTTTTAAAGCCAAAGCGAATTCAGCCGAACTAGTCTACGCTTCAGGCAATACCAAATCATGAATATTTGGCCAAATCCAAATCACTGCTTTGGCATATGCCTATTCAACATGTTTATATTAATTTTAAAATTTAGGTACTTACTTAGAAACTGACACACCCAAAATTATTTTGGAAGCTATACTTTCTCGGTCCACTTTATGCAATCGAACATGTTGCACCGCAGTGTCATGTCCATAATATTCATAACAGTACTTCACATTACATTTACCAGTAATAATATTTTGCTTAACTCTTATCTGACTGGTACAAAACATATTTAGTTTGCAAGAACCTTGGCTTTTGATACTCCTTTTTCTTAAGGCATCGGGAAGTACTGAAGATTTGCCTATAAAAAAAACATAATTTAAAATAAGAATCTTGTATCTAACTATAAATGAAATGAATACAGATGTACAATCTTAATGGATTCGTTTGTTTGTCAATTTGCATCCTTCATTGTCTAAAATACTACATACTGATGAAAAACCTCATATATTTCATCAATAAAAACAAATTAATGAAAGGATTAACAGACAAACAGATCCATGGGACCTTAGCTTTATTGATACACTTACCTGATCGGTTACAGTAAAAGTATGAAATTTCAAAATTTTCTTGGTTTCTTTGTTTCGATTTCAAATAATAGTTTGTATTAGAACGCTCCTCTTCCATTTTATACCAATCAAGAAATTCTACAAATTTATGTAATATGTTAGAGGAATAGATAAAAAATATTTAATTTTTACTGGAAGGAATTATAAAATAAAAAATTACCATCATAAGATGTAAATTCGATTTGTTCCACAGATGTCTTAATTATATTATGGACCTCTCCGAGATGCTCTCTTAGATTGCAATTGTTAATAAATGAACTATTGCAATTTAGTTCTTGGCAAACAAAACTTTTGTATTTACTTGCTTCCCCATTATAACTTATTATTGAACTTGAACCTTTATGGACTTCCCTTCTATGGCGATTCAAGTTGCTCTGTGTTAAAAATTGTTTCTCACAATTAGAACAAAATACCGGCATGATGGTGACCTGCGGATAATTTCAACAAGTTCTAGATTTACAAAATAGGAGAGTTTATTTAACGTTGATAAACTTACCCTATTAACTTTATCCTTTCTAAAAATTTTTATAAAAAAAACTAGGTACTCTAAAACTGAAATATAACTAGGAATAATCCGAATAATAGTAATGAACAAATTGGAATTAAATGAAATCACAAAAACTTTAATTAAAATCAAAAAGCAACTACACTGGCAACAAAACAGAAAACAACAAACACAAGGCAAAAAATAAACTGGCGGGTAGACATAGGATTACAATCCTTTGAGTGCGCAAAATAGTTCCTTAAAAACAAACAATAAAATAAGTGTTATAAAAAAATATAGTTTTAATTTATTCCACATAAAATTAAAAGTGACAGTAATTGACAGGTGGCTCTCCTCATATTTGAGGATGTGGCAACAATGGATTTCCATAAGAACTTTAACGCCTTTATCTGTATGTCAGGTCTCCTGTCTTGTATAAAAGTATAAACTATTTTGTTTATATTGGTGTTTGATACAGTTTTTGAAGAGAGAGTGTTGAATTGTGTGTGTTTTTACTATCGAAAGTAAAAGTAAATACTACAAGTGTTGTTTAGTACCATTGTGTAAAAGTACAACCATTAAAACCCCCAACAAAATATTTATTAGATTACCAGTTTAATGTAAGTATTTAATATCTGTTGTCTGCTTAATAGTTTTCTTTAAACAAATAATCATGTGTTTTTTTGATAGAACTCTCGGTACCTATATTTGGTAGATGTACATTACATATTGAATGATATTTACCTAGACAGTATTTTTCTAGAACTGTTTTTACTGTAAAATTAAAATAAGGTAATCATAATAATAAAGTTTTATGTTCATAACCTAACCTAATGTATAAAAATAGGTATTCGAAAATCACATGAACTATTCGAACTCTTACATGTTATCTACCTACAATATATATATATATATATATATATATATATATATATATATATATATATATATATATATATATATATATACAGGGTGAGTCACCACCAACGGGACGGAAGATTACAGCAAAATGGTAAAAGATTTTGAAAAAATTTTAAATGTATAGTATGTAGGTTGATAACGGCTATATTTTAAAATTATTCTAAAATATACAGGGCGTTCCAATAAAGTGCGGCGTATCAAAGTTATATTTTTTCTTATGGGACACCCTATATTTTATTACATTTTCTAATTGTTAGCAAAAAATTAGGTATAGTTTCATAAGACCTCCCTATACCTATGTACAGAGTGTTCTGAGTTATGTGGAATATTCTAAAAATGTAAAGCTTTAAACGAAGACTCATTCCTTACTTATTTAAGAAATTCTAATAAAATTGGTTATACCTCTAAATAGTTGGATATTGGTTAAATGTAATTCATGATTAAATATTAAACATTTACTTACAGGGTGTTCAAAATTTGTAGTTTCATTATTGGATTATTCAATGTGTAATATAAGGCTTATTTTAAATGGAACACCCTGTATATTAATAAATTATTATATTAAAAAAATTTTCCACTTTCGAATGATATATGGATGTCCTATAACTAGGAGTGATAGATTTTGCGTAATTCAAAATTTTCTTTTTGATTTCAAAATATTTATAGTTGTTACTCTCGATTTTTAAACCCATCATTTTGACTTATTTGTTATAAATGAAACCAATGTAGTTGTAAACAAATGTGTATACTATATACTTTTACTTGCTGATGCACAACGAATCAGAAAGAATTTTAATAAAACAAATAATACAAAATAAACCACAACTTACTACATTATAAGCAAAAAAAAACTTTTTAAAGAAGACTCATTCTCGACTTATTTAAGTAATTATAACAAATTTTCTCTTACAGCGAAATAGTTGGGTAATGGTTAAATTTATTCCATTATTGATTATTAAACATTTATTTACAGGGTGTTAAAAACTTAGTTTCAATTTTGGATTATTAAATATCTAATATGAGGCTTATTTTAAATGGAACACCATGGATATTAATTAATCGCAATGATTATGCTAAGAACTTTAACTTTTCTTAACGTAGGTTTTCTTTTTTCCAAAATTAATATCCCAACTGATGTTTCCAACTTTTTATTTAAACAAACAAATTTACAATGCTATGTTATTTCCGCCATTATAACAACTTCTCTCTACAACCTTACTCCCCTTGTACATTGCCACTTGGGCGAGTCCATTAGTCTTACAGGTTGCAACTAAGTACACACTGTTGCAAGACTGACCTAAAATCCTATATTATACAAAATGAAAAGTCCCAAACACGTAATACTAAAAAAAGTTTCCTCTTTTGAACGGTATAAAGATGTCCTATACTTAAGTCTCATAGTTTTTGCGTAATTTACAATTATTTAAACTCTTCATCGGTATATTGATCTTAAAACAAAAGATATAGTTAGTTAATGTCATTGTATGACATTGTCATTTTCTGACATTACGGTCTGGTAATTGTCAAAATATGAACATTCGTGTGTAGTATTTAACTTTCATTGTTCCTAAAAATAAAGAATTACGCTATTCATGAAAGAGTTGACATGGTACTTTGCATTGGAGAATGTTTGGAAAATTGTCTCTTAGCTTCTAAAGTTTATGCTCAAAAGTATCCTGATAGAAGACACCCACACAAGGAAGTTTTTAAGAGATTGCTTAATAGATTCCGTGCTACTGGTAATGTTGCATACGAAAAGGTAAACAAAAATAAACCAGTTATTGGTGACAACGTTAACGAACTTAATGTCCTGCTTTCTGTTACGGAAAACTCAAATAATAGTACAAGAAAAATTTCGGGTGAATTAGAAATTAGTTAAACTAGTGTATGTAGAATACTTAAGACCAACCACTTTCATCCGTATCACATTCAACTTCACCAGCATTTGACAAAACAAGATTATGGTAACCGTTTAAATTTTTGTTTATGGACTTTAGATAAAGTTGGAGAAGATCCTGATTTTTTTAGAAATGTATTATTTACAGACGAATCGACTTTTCATAATAATGGTCTAGTAAATAGACATAATTTTTATTATTATGACACAGAAAATAAACATTTATTTCGTACTGTTGATCGCCAAAACCGATGGAGTGTTAATGTTTGGGGCGGCATTATGGGCGAGTACGTTATCGGCCCGTATTTTTTTGAGGGACATCTCAATGGGACAAATTTCCTAAATTTTTTAAAACAAGATTTTTGGACACTGCTTGAGAACCTTCCACTTAGTCTACGAACAAAAATGTGGCTCCAGTTGGACGGAGCTCCTGCTCATTTCTCACGTAATGTTCGGAACTACCTCAACAGAAAATTTACAAACAGATGGATATGTAGAGGTGGTTTATATAATTGGCCCCCTAGGTCACCAGGACTAACCAAGATGGACTTTTTTAAGTGGGGTTATATTAAAAATATTGTATATGCTACACCTATTACTACTAGAGATGACATGAAATTAAGAATTACAAACGCGTTTGATTCAATAACTTCTGCTATGTTAAATAATGTAAGTAAATCATTCGAAGATAGAATCGCTTGTTGTATTGCACAAGATGGCAAGCAATTTGAACATCTGTTACATACCTGAACATTTTTTAGTTATACTAAGTTTTGGATTATTTTGTATTATTCATGTTCATTATTCATTTTATATTATTTGTTTTATTAAAATTCTTTCTGTTTCGTTATGTATTTAATTGTTTTCAAAAAAAGAGTGTGTGCTCGTAAGCACGTAAGAAGTTATAGGTACATCTTATTATTATTATTATCCAGATTTAGCCATACGGCTCACACTCCCTCTAAGGGGAAAATTCACTCATCCCAGATACCTACGGTATCAAAAGGATTGAGCTCTGGTGGGACTCTTTCCATGTTATCGAGTCCTAGGTGACTTGGTATGTCGGTGTATCTCCCAAAAATTTTCGTACGCATCTGGACGTCGAAAGTAACACAGCTTTCTGCATAATCTTATATAGATGTTCGTTTAGACCCAGCTTTTTTATGTTTTCTAGGAGGCTCTTCGGGATGACTCCAGTGGTAGAAAGAATAATGGGTATCGTCTGGGTACTTTCCATTCTCCATTGTCTCCTGATTTGTATTTCTAGATCTCTGTACTTGGCGATCTTTTCGTTGTATTTAACTCGTATATTATTGGTGTTGGGTATCGCCACATCAATAAGTGTTGTTTGCCTAGTAATTTTATTAACTAGTATGAGATCGGGTCTATTATGGGCCACTAGTTGGTCTGTAAGCACAGTGCGGTCCCAGTATAGCTTGTAGTTGTCATTTTCAAGCATTCTATCAGGGACGTATTGATAATAAGGAAGATGGTCGGTTTGGAGAAGTCCCAGTTTTTCAGCTAGTTCTTGGTGGATAATCTTTCCTACTGAGTCATGGCGTTCTTTATAATCAGTACCGACAAATGCCTGGCAGCCACCGGTAAGATGTTGGATGGTTTCTTGGGCTTGGCATCCATATCGGCATTTGTCATTTTGGACTTGAGGATCTTTAACAATATATTTCAGGTAATTCTTAGTTGGAATAACCTGATCCTGAATGGCAAGTAGGAAACCCTCAGTCTCGGGAAACATCTTTCCCGATGTCAACCAATAGTTCGACGCTGTATTGTCGACATATTCTTGGCTGATCTCATTGAGATGTCGCCCATGCAGAGGTTTACTCATCCAGGTACGCATTTTGTCTTGTTTAGTCAGGTGGTTTATGCGCATTTCTTGTTCCCTCAGTTTAAGCGGCGTCGTATCATCTACTGCGCAAATTGCTCGATGTAAAGTAGATGTCTCAGCCTGTACCTGAAAATAAGTTCTTAAATTAGCAATTTGTTTATCCAATTGCTCACCTATATCCATAAGTCCTCTTCCCCACTTGATACCGCGGTAATGTTGTTCTCTCTACTGCACTGCGTGGGTGATGTTTTTGCGCCTTTGTGAGAAGTGTTCTTACTTTCCGCTGAAGATCCTCTATATCTGTTTTTGACCACTTTATAATACCAAATGAGTAGCTCAGCGCGGAACAAGCGTACGTATTTAATGCCTTAAACAAATTTTTACTATTAAGATATGACCGATTTAGTTGTCTTACTCTTCGTACGAACTCCGAAGTTAGTTCAGTTTTCATTTGTTTATGGTCAATTTTCCGCGCTTGTTTTACTCCGAGATATTTGTACATATCATTTTCACCCATTGCCTCGATGTTTTGGCCATCTTGCATATCGAAACCTCCGGGCTGAATCTTTCCTCTGACTATATTTAGTATACGGCACTTGTCTAGTCCAAAATTCATACTGATATCATTTGAGAAATTTTCTACAGTTTTTAGCATCTCATCTAGGTGGTTATTATTATTATTATTATTATTATTATTATTATTATTATTATTATTATTATGAATTCAACAAAATACATAAATTTTACAGTTTTATTTTTATTTAAATATTAAACTTATTTTAATACTTAAAATAATACAAAAAATTAAACATAACGTTAATATCTACGTCATTTTTGAAAACTGTAACAGTTGCGCAGTTGCCTTTCACTTAATGAATCGTAGAAAATCTAAAAAACATCAGATTTTCAACAAATTTTTTTTATTTTCTTTTCATCATATTTTAATACTAATTATCCTATTCCCAACGAATACAAATCCAAAGACATAAAAATTTTATTTTATTTACAAAAAATGTATTTACAACTACACTGGTTTCGTTTATAACAATATGTCAATATGATGGGTTTAAAAATCGAAAGTAACAATTATAAATATTTGAAATCGATTTCCGTTTAACAAAATTTTAAATTACGGCAAAACTATTAGTCCTAGTTATAGGACATCCGTATATCATTCGAAAGAGAAACATTTTTTTAATTTAATAATTCATTAATATACAGGGTGTTCCATTTAAAATAAGCCTTATATTACACATTGAATAATCCAATAATGAAACTACAAATTTTAAACACCCTGTAAATAAATGTTTAATAATTAATCATGAAATACATTAAACCAACATCCAGCTATTTAGATGTATGAGTAATTTTATTAGAATTGCTTAAATAAATTAAGAATGAGTCCTCGTTTAAAGTTTTACATTTTAAGAAAATTTGACATAACTCAGAACACTCTGTACATAGGTATAGGGAAGTCTTATGAAACTATACCTTATTTTTAGCAGACAATTAGAAAATCCTATAAAATACAGGGTGTTCCATAAGAAAAAATATAACTTTGATACGCCGCACTTTATTGTGACACCCTGTATATTTTAGAATAATTTTAAAATGTAGCCTTTATCAACCTACATACTATACATTTAAAAAAATTTCAAAATCTTTTACCGTTTTGCTGTAATCTTCCGTCCCGTTAGTGGTGACTCACCCTGTATATATAAGATAAAAATAATAATTTAATATATAATATTCTGTTTCAGTTGGAAAATGATATGGAAAACTATATTAAATTCAAACTTATGGGTGGCCAAAAGAGGATGAAATTAAATGTTGTCCCTCACATATTTAATTGTCAACCAGATAGGAAAAGGGCACATTCTCATTATCCTAGAATAACAGCACTTAAGAGGGTTAAACATCAATTAATTGAGGATGCAGTTGTTTCAACTTCTTCACAGTCTTCAGAATGTTTTGGGAGTATTCTGCAAAATGATATAGACACTCTAAAAATTGATAGTGTCATTGAAACCAATCAAAAAAGTGATATTTCAACTAAGACTCACATAAAATTCAGGAGTAAAAGTGTACAATGCAAGTTAGATTGTGGTGATTCTGTTAGTATTTTATCAATAAACATAGTTTTTAGTAGATATATTGGGACATCACCACTGAAACTCAATGTACCAACCTTTTGTCCACAAAACGAATATGGATCTGATACCTCTAAAACTGAGTCTGAAAGTGAAGAATCTGTTTATAGTAGTTATAGTGCTGGTTGTGTAAGTGATCATCAATCATATGATGAGGAAGTGCAGGATATTGAAAATCAATTTAAAAACTTGACATTAAAGTGTAGACTAATGAAGATGGAATAGAGACCCAGGATATATCTAGGATTACCTGAATATGCATATTATACTTTTCAGTTATTACAAAACTATTGTAAGTTACCAAATTGGAATATTTTTTTAACTTTAAAAAAAATTAGAACAGGGCATTCATTTACACTACTAGGGGATGATTTTGGTATAAGTGAGAGTTATGCATCAAGAATTTTTTCAAAATCATTACCAATCATTAGTAAATATGTAAGAAAGCTTATACTGACACCTAACATTAACAGCATAAAATCAAATTTACCAATAGCTTTTCGAGCTCGATACAGTGATGTATTATGTATTATTGATTGTTTAGAGATTGAAATAGAAAAACCTTCAGATTCTATTAAACAATCTTTAACTTGGTCAGAGTATAAGAAGTGTAATACACTAAAATATTTAATATCTTGTACTCCTGATGGCATTATTAATTTCATTTCTAATGCTTTTGGTGGTCGAACATCTGATGCAGTTATTATAGAGAACAGTAGGTTTTTGTGTATGCTTCCTCCCAAGGTGTCTATCATGGCAGATAGGAGTTTTAAACATATTGAACATTTATTGGTTGCTAAAGGGTGCAAATTAATTAGACCACCAAGTGTCTCTTCAAACACAAAATTGAGTCCAATTGAAGTGATAGAAACCAAGCGCATTGCCAGTTTAAGGATTCATGTTGAAAGAGTCATACGCAGATTAAGAGAATTTGCATTCTTGGCTCCCCATGCATGTGTTGACAATAAGTTGATACCTTATATGGACCATCTAATAAAAATAGCTTGTGGGCTAGTAAATTTGCAGTCTGGTCTAATTTTAGGAAAGTAATGCTTTAAAAACTTCATTGTGTATGTTTTACTTTCATCTAGGAAACTAGGTACTGTTTGTTCCCAGTATGTCATATTTTATTAGTTTATATATTCAGCTTTGTACTTAGTCACTGTAAATTTTAGAAAACTAACTACTTAAATTGTATTTTCCAATAAAGATAGATAGAATAGAAATTAAAATAGCTTAGAGTTTAAATATTTGACTTATATTTTTTATTGTTCGTAATGATTTTGATTTATGTTATAATGTAGATAAACCTATACATATAATAAACCTATATTTTTTCCTTTATATACAATACAGTTTACATTACTATTTAAAATGTGTACAATAGATACATAATAAATAACAAACAATTTATTTTCTACTTGAGTTCAATATAAGTCCTCATAAGTACCTATATGAGGACAAATATTGTGACTCCATATTAACTGCTTAGTTAATTTGTAGGTCAGTCTAATTTCAGGATAACATCTCTTTAAAAATAGCAAGAAATATTTAAAAAAAAAATTAAAAACAGTTTATTAAACTTAAACTTCATATTGTATTTTTGACTTTATTTCTTTGTATGCAACATGTCATATTTTATTAGTATATCCTATATTAAGCTTTGTAGTCACATGTATTAGGTACTGTATATTTTCGAAAAAACTAATATTGTATTTTGTAATAAATATTAATATAGAAATCAAAACCGTTTACAATTTAAACATTTTGAAGTGAATATTTTTTATCGCTCTGTATGATGTTTTACATGGGTCTAAAATTCTATTTAGCGTGACTCGAAAAATCAAGACTTGTTAATCTTGCAGTATACTGTAATATACATAATATACATACATGTATACTTATAATTTTACATAATATATATTTTCTAACAACTCTTGAACGACTTGAAAGATTTGGCTAATTTTGATTTTAAAGTATTTGTACAAGATATACTTATATAATAAAATTATATAAACTTTTTTAGATTTTAAAGAACTTAAGATTTTTTAAATTATAAAGAACTTAAATGTGTATTGTTATTATAACACATTAAAAAATCAATAATAACCGGATATAAAATTTCATTAACCTACATTATAGTAATAACACGCTATAAGAAGTATTCACTTCAGTCAAGTGTCACACTCTGTTTTTGCTGTTTTGTTATAATTTACAGTGATGTTGACTTATGTTTTAGAAATAATGTAGATAATTAAACAAAACCTTTAATAAAGATTTTTTAAACTGAACCTGTAATATGTTTTCCCTAATACTCATACAATAAAGATTACAATACATTATCAAGCCTTATAATTATTTTTATTATATAAAGTGTACAGTATAATCAACAAAAAATAGTATATAACAATAAATACATTGAACAAATATTGGATTCAGCCTATAAAACAAATGCAGCTGTAGACATGTGTTTCTGTCTCCTAGTCAGTACGGAAAGTTACCTTACAGATGTTGGTAAATGTAGCGAATAAGATTATTCAGAAAAAAGTGTACAAAGAAATACTGATGGAAAAAGTAAAGAAGTGACACAACGACCAACTGTTAATTTGTGATTTTTCTCTGAATTGCTGATATGGTTGTTAATTAAATTCAAATATTACAGCTATAACTGCCTGAAGGACAAACTGTTACACAAGGATAGAAATAATAATTTTATTTTCTATCTCCCCATCATTTTTGGCTCGACGATCCTCTGTGGATTGCTTGCTCTAAGAGTCATTGCCGTTCTGTTCGGTTTCTGGTGACATGTTGCCATCTTCTGATCTCTAATATCCCTAAATCGGTCTCAACTCCATCTAACCACCTAATTTGTGGTCAGCCTCTGCTTCTTAGTTTTTATCTATAGATTTTAATAAACGGGGAAAAATATTATGCGTCCAAAAACTTTCAGCAGCTGTCATCAAACTCTCCAAATGATTTTCATCATAGTCCACCCATGTATAATTGAAATTAGAATTATTTTCAAATTCTGGATCAGCAACTCAAAATAAACACTTTTTTTAGCAAACATAAACATTTGAAGTTGAACTTGTGCATTATATTTAGCACTTATTTCATTGTCCTTTGTTAAATAATTAGCTACAGTTTTATTAGTCTGAGGACATTTTATTTCCACAATATATTCCTCACATATGGCATCAGGTGAAGCGCCAAAAATTGGAAATTTGGGGTTTAACTGTAAGCCAATACGGTTTAATTTTATTTGAAATACTTTTTGCACACATTTTATCATACTTTCTTCCAACTGTGTACCCCTATTCATTGCAGAAGTTGCTTTAAATTTTGAGACCCCAAGTATTTGTTCAATAAATGCCCCATCGCATTTTTTACAGTGAGCTGCATCATAAAGTTTTGATGCCGTTATTCTGCCATATCGTAACTCGAACCATAAACTGCTATCGGACTGTGTGCTAGTTTTGATGGCAGCTTCCGAGCATATGTGCTCACTCATATTATTTGAACAAAATTCAACAAACTCACTATATGTGGTCTGTTCTGTAGAAATAAATTTTAACAGCAGCTGGAATATCCCTATTTCTTTTATATTATCATCTTTAAAATGTTGCAATAACTGGCTCTCAGACTGGGTTTTAATGCCCATGTCTATTACTTCTTGAAGGAACTGGTTACTATCTTCATCTGAGCTTAACTCCTCTGGGGCCCCAGAGTCTTTAAGTGTTAAATATTTTATACTTGTACCAACTTTTGATAGTTTACTTTTGGCCCAATAGCAAGTCACTTCTGTTTTTGACGGTTCTTCACTTCTTCTGTGCAACCACATCAGAAAAGCTATTTGATGCTTGCACCCACCTATAACATACGTTTTGAAATTTAGAAATTGTCCATATATTTTTAGAGAAGCAAAACTACTATCGAATGTAAGTAATATATATATATATATATATATATATATATATATATATATATATATATATATATATATTATAACTAAAATGTTGTTTCAAGATTATTGTGATATTTATTTTAAAAACCAAGAACAAAATTATTATAAAGGCTGTATATTTAGATACCAACTATCAGAATTAAAATGGGCTAAAATAAATTTCCATGAAAGAGTGTTTATTCCTTCATATTTACTGCAAAATGCATTATAAAATTTAGCTCAGCTGATGTTTGTCTCAGATCAGAATTTTTTATGTTTCAAGAATGCTCTTAATTCAAAATATTAAAAATACATATATGTTTATAAAAATACCTACTTACCTAATGAAGCAGCACAATCATAACACTTTAGATCAAGTACTTTCTCGGTTTCTTCATTAATTTCACAACTTACAGCATACTGTTTTTTCTTAACATTATGTTCAGGTGTTATTTTTGCCCTTACAGTACAGATCATGTTATTTCTTTTTACTTGAACCCATCCTACAGCTGCATCTCCATATGATTCTCTGCCAGATATAAATGCAAACGATGAGTAAGTTAATTTGATTAAATTTCAGTACAATAGCTTAAACATATAATATTGACACTACTTAATATAAAGTACTAAGTTTTATCATTAAATACTTATTATGAGAATAATAATCACAAGAAAATTAATGTAATAGGAGTATATGTAGTTACTTATCTGCTTTAACTCCCCGAACTTCTCCCAGGGAAAAATTTTCACCGTTTTGAAAATATGTGGCTACCATAAACATATTTACAATGGGCAAGTTATCAGACTGGTCTTTGAAAAAACCCTCTTCGGTCATTTTAAAAAAAATATCTGAACAAAAACACTCAAATATTATTAAATATATAGTTCACAGCAACTATCTAAAGATTTATAAAACTGAAATACACCATAAAATTACTATAACAAGTAAACGAATGTCAAACGTAATGAATTAATAGTGCCAATATTTGAACATTCTGACTATATGACGTCACGACCAATGAGGACGCGTTTTGGACTGGCTGCTATAATTTGAATTTTCTCTCGATTTTAATCGTTTTTAGGGGCCAAACTAAAAACAACTTTTTTTTGTTTGATATATATTTTAAATTATGTTTTGTTATGATTTAAGGCATTTTTTTCGAATTTAAAATTTTATGCAAGTTCCCTATTAAATAAAAAAAATTCAGATTTATGTACTTTTAGCACACCTTTTGGAAGGTACAAATTCAATCGACTTTCGTTCGGAATTTGCTCTGCACCAGAGATTTTCCAACGGAAGAACTTTGAAATGTTTGGTGTCATTGATAATGTTGATATATTTTGATGATATTATTATATCGGGTAGAGATGAACTTGAACATGACATTGCTCTTAAAAAAGTATTTCAAACTGCTATTGATAACAATATAAAATTAAACTGGGAAAAATTTCAATACAAATTAGTTGACGTATCATTTATGGGACATATCTTATCAGGAAAAGGTGTTAAATCAGATTTTAAAAATATAGAAGCAGTAATGTCTTTAGAATCACCTAAAAATAGGTCAGAAGTTCTTAGAATACTTGGTATGGTCAAGTTTTTTTCGAAATTTATTCCTAATTTATCAGCAATAACTTCAAATTTAAGAAATTTAACCAGGAAAGATGTACATTTTTCTTGAAGTAATGAATCTGAATTAAATCAATTGAAGTTTCTTATAACTAATTCACCAACTTTGAGGATATTTGACCATACAAAAGAAATAATAATACAGTGTGATGCATCTGGGGAAGGGCTAGGGTGTTGTCTTATTCAAGAAGGGCATCCAGTTTCTTTTGCATCCCGTTGTTTTACTCATGCTGAGAAAAGGTATGCACAGATAGAAAAGGAATTACTTGCAGTTGTTTTTGCAGTAGAAAAAATTCATTATTTTATTTATGGGTATAAAACAGTGGTTCAGAGTGATCACAAACCTTTGATATCAATTATTGAGAAAGATCTTAATATAGTCAGTGCTAGATTGCAAAGAATATTACTTAAATTATTAAAGTATGATATCAACCTAGTTTATTTGCCAGGTAGGGACATGGTAATTGCACTAGGTCATATTTAAAAACAGAAGTTGAGGATGACCCAGAAATGGAATATGCCATTCATGCCATATCTAAGGATATTCCTATGAGTGAGAATAAGAAAATAATATTTCAAAGGGAAATTGATAATGATGAAACATTAAGAAAAATAAAAGGATACTGTATTGAATCTTGGCCTGTTAGTGATAAAAATTTGAACAAGGAATTAAAGTTTTACTATAAATTAAGAGAGAAGATTTATTTATCTAATAATTTATTATTTTTGGAATATAAAGTTATTGTTCCAAATTCACTAAGGAAAGAAATGTTGGAATTGGTTCATAAAGCACATTTTGGTATTTCAAAAAGTAAAGCCAAAGCTAGACAATTACTATATTGGCCCTATTTAAGTAGAGATATAGAGGATATGATTTCAAAGTGTGAAAAATGTCAAATATTTCAAAGATCTAATCAAAAAGAGCCATTAATTAATCATTTAATACCTTGTAGACCGTGGCAATATTTGTTTTCAGATTTCTTTCAATACGATAATAAGAACTATTTACTGATTGTGGATTCCTACTTGAAGTGGTTGGAAGTAACTGAAACTAAAGGTAAAACATCTCAAGAGGTAATTAATTTTTGCAAAGAAAAATTTGTTCAATTCGGTATCCCGGAAAAATTTTATGCAGATAATATGCCATATAATTCTGAGAATTTTAAAAAGTTTGCTCAAGATTGGGATTTTGAAGTTATTTTTAGCAGTCCGTGTCATTCCCAATCAAACGGACTTGCTGAAAAATATGTAGGAATAACTAAACAAATGTTACAAAAGTCTAAATCTACTAAAGATTTGCCTATTCTACTTGTGGAATACCGTAACACCCCATTAACAAATCTAGACTATTCTCCATTCCAACTATTTTTGCACAGAATGAAAATCTAATTCCAAAAGTTTTAGATTCCAGTATTATACAGGAAAAATTAAAACATAATCAAAATGTTAAAAAAAAATATATTGACCGAAATGCAAAAGAATTAGATAAACTTAATAAAGGGGATAACATTTTAATTCAGAAAGAAAAAGTATGGGAAAGGGGAGTAATAAGAGACACAGTTAATGATAGGTCCTATATTGTTCAGGATTCAAAAGGTACAGAATGTAGACGGAATAGAAAGTTTCTAAATAAAACAAATTTATCGTGTAATAAAGACTTTTTATTATATGATCTTCATTTGAATTTATTTAAAAATGAAAATATCTTGCTTGACAATAACGAAGTACACAATGTTAGTACCCCAGCTGGTCATGGTAGATATGATATCCCAACTAAATCTGATATTAAAATTGTAAGTCAGAATGATAGTGATATCTGTAAAAATCATAGTGACCATGAAGGTCTTACTGATATTGAGATTGAGATGTTTGAAAATGTTAATTTAAATAATGACGTTATTGTTGATTTACCTAGATTTAAAAATAACACTTGCATTTCAGATAACCTACTAAATGTAAGAGATGAGGAGGAAGGTAACACTATCATTAAAACAAATAAGAGATCTCACAAACCTCCTACATATTTAATGGACTATGTGTTAAATTGAAATTGTGGCTACTTGTTTGTATTTGTATTTTAGTTGGATTTGTATTTTAGTTTTGTACTATCTAAAAAAAAAGGGAACGTGTATTGAGGTTTTTGTAAAACTCTTGAGCAATTGTGGGTATGAATATCATTAGATCATCATTGTCTTTTATTTTCTTCTGGTCAACTGTACGCCCATTTGGGTACAACAACGAAAGAGGAGAATAATAAAGGTTTAGTGGACCCCGTTTTTTTAGATTCACTTCATGGAACTAACTGTTCTCATTGAAAGAAGTTTTGTACAATATTTTTACATTACTATCTTTTTTTACTTGGATGTGAACCATGGTTCTCCAGACAACTTGTGTTTTCACCATCTTGTGTTTTCTTCCTATTAGTAATTTGCTGTTTTGAAGAGAAAAACATCTTTGAAGACATCATATTAACTATAAAAGGTCTTTTTTTACATGCATTATTTACTATCCTACACCAGTCTGCAGGAAGATAAATTTTTTTTGTAGTAGTATTTCTTTGCCTTATCTATTAATCCAAAGTCCGATCGCATGGTAAATATGTATGGCCTGGAATTAAAAATTTATGGTCAATTTTTTTCACATGAAATTCGTTACTATTTACAACATAGTCAATAATAGCTGTCAATTTTATGTTTTTGTTTTGACCACCGCATTGATCACTATACATGATAATATGAGATTTATCGTCAGCATGATATTTGAAAAAGTGGATGAGACATGAAGCAATTTCGTCTGGGCCTCTGGAAGCTATAGATTCGTTCCATAAGTATGTAATAACTTCATCCGTTGTCATGTCATGGATTCCTAATAAATATGTCCATAACTGCCTTTTGTAGTAACAGATCCCAACGTCTAAATCTGGGATGCGATTCTAGTTCTTCCCTAAGGTATAACTTTTCTACTTCATTAGAAGAACAGTCAATTTTATTTTTTAGTAAGTTGCATGTTTTGCACGTGTCTTTTAAAGGAGGGTGAAAGTCATAATTAAAATCTTTATTGAAGACATGTCTAAAAACGTAATCACTACTTGGTATAAACTCTGGGATTTCCTCTTTACAGTGTTGTTTATACAGTCAATACATAATATTAATATTTAAAGATGGTGATATTTTTTTTTCTTTCTTCTTCTTTTCTTTCGAGAATAGTGAGACTCATAAACAGGGAATTTTTCAAAAAATTTGTTGTGTTCACGAGTTGAAATTTTAGTATTATTATGGGGCTCATGTTTTCCTCTCACATCGTCAGGTGTTATTTTTAAAATGGCATGTGAGATTCTCTGGTCTGATATTCTTAGGTTATGCTTAAAAACATTCTTACAAACTTCTACAGGGTTTACATTTGAAATTGGGAAAAAATAGTGTCGTGAAAAATTCCTGTTTCATTTTTTGTGCGCTTTCTCTTTACTTCACTCACTTTAACATGTGACTGAATGTACATTGTCTGTAATTTCCAATCTTTCAAACTGTAAAAGTATTTACGTATTTATTCTCTTTTTTCGGGAATAAAGTTTGTCTTACATTTAAAATTACATTTGCACTCAAAAAATCTGAATTCCTTTTCTCTAACTGTAGTTCCTTTTACCGAACAGACAAATATTCCTGTCTACTATTTCTAAGGCGTTTTCGTACATTCTTCTTCCATTTATTTTCATTCCTCTTTCTTTTCTCGAATGGATTGGTTCTTCTTCTGTATCTCTTCATAATTCTCAGCATCGATTATTTCACCTTCATTCAATATGTTTACATTGTTTTCATCATGAACATCATTTATATTAATATCGACGTTATCTAGCTCTTGAAAAACTTGGAAAGACCTTTCATCATTAATAATAATCAATTTATCTTCATCGTGTGAATTTTGTATGCCTCTGTAATCATTTACATCTACCTGGTCTACCTCTTTTAAACCTTTAGTAAATCTTTCATCATTGATAATAATCAAGTTACCTTAATTATGTGAATCTTGTATGTTCAGGTAGTCTCTTACGAGATCAGTTTCATATGTTCGTCTTGTCTTAAACTAATAAAAGTATCATTAGAAAACAACTCTCCAATGGAGGCATTCTCAGTAATAACAATTTGCTCTTTGTTTAATATTTCATTTATTAAACTTCTTTGATTGTTATTGTTGTATATTTTATTATTATCTGCAGATAATTCTGCATTCTCATTATAACCAGTCAAAATAGGTCTACTAAAAGAGTGTTCAAAAGCAAGTAAACTAACAGAAGTTTCTTGGCTGTTTTCAATGTTAGGATTTTCAAAACTTTGATTAATCAATATTTTCTTATTTTTGTCAAAGGTGTTATTAGATCCTGGTATTGGCAGTTTATTGATGCTAACTTTGATTTCATCTTGTATTGTGTCTGAAAAGAATGGATTGGATTAGGCAACTTTAAGACAATTTTCAATGCCATAGTAGCCTAACCACCAAAAAAACACCAAGCGACAGTTGATAAAATGCCAAAGTAGCATAAATGCCATAAAGTATAAAAATGTTAAGATACAATGTAAATAACGCTTTTAGAATCGCAAAGTTAATGAAAACTAATGTTACTGTATATACCTGAGCTTCTTACACTTATCTCGCTAAGTGGTTACTCAATTTAATTCCGATTCCCGCCCCTTTTTTCTTGTGGTAGATCACCGATTTGAATTCAGATCAAACGATTTCGATTGATTCTCAATGTATCTAAATACGCCTTTTTACACACAGGGACTCTTTTCTTCAAGGACTTTTTGTACACAAAGTAATTAGCACTCATATTGTTTTTTCTCTTGCATTGTTTAAGATTTTACAGCATTTTTGGTTCATAAGTCTCTGAATACTTTAAAATACACGAGTCTTGATATATTTTCAACTCGTTTGACTTTTTTAAAGTTTTGTAAAATTTCCTATGACAATCTCTTTGGTCAGTGTATGTAAGTTCTTGGCACTGATATGCCTTTCCCTTCTTTTCGTGATTGCAAGTAATTTTCTTTGGCAATGCATCTGAACCACATCCGTAAAAAATACCTTGTTGTAGTAGCCATACACATCGGTTTAAGACCAAGTTGCAAGAAACCTCTTCAAGTAACCGGCGTTTTATTTCAGATAAAAATATGCTACCTATAATAATAAATTGTCAATACCATATAAATCGGTTAAAAGAAAACTTTAAAGCCTAAAAATCAATGGGGCCTCTTGTTCTCGCATTGACTTCAGACCACGACCTTAATTCGCAACTGCATATAACACACAAGTTTTCAAAGAAAATAAAAAGTACAGTCTTCAATAGCTTTATCTTTGCCTCTTTTCTCGTGCTCTTTTCCAACTTTCAGGTTCTTTTCTCTTCTTCGTGACCGAATCAGGACACTCTACGTATTGAGTTTTCATCAAAGAACCGAACAAAACAAAACAAAAACTACAAACCAAATCAAAATAATACGAAAACACGTCTCATCTCAATAACAGCGACAAAGCAACGATAACCACACAACGGAAAGCTACGCGAAGTTCGCGCACGATCTCTGCGGTGCGGCTGAAAACCATCCCCTGAGCGGATCTACCTGGTTTTGTTGCAAACTTTCGAGACTTACCTGGTTTTGAAACCAACCTTGACTTTAGCTAATTTATTCGAATAGGATATAAAGTCTGTCTCAATGTTTATCGTCTTGAATTTTACCTGATTATTGTCTTATCTCCATCTAGGTATTTTATGACAGGGCGTCAGAGGCGGACTTCAAGTAAAAATAATAATATAGCAATTTCTTTTCGAGACATCTATTTTATTGTAAAGAAAATTATATTTATTTACTAGTATTTTAAAACTTACATTCAATACTGAGTGATAACAATAAGATATTTAAACTACACTGTAAAAGTTAAAAATTAATGATTATTAAATATCTATGTTGTTATTTAGGTATATTACTTATATTATTTATATTCGAAACAACAATACGAGATTTAAACTTAATTAATAATGATTATTATTCTGTGTTATTATTCTAAGATTAATCTGTTTTACTATCGGAGTCTTCATTTAGATTAATCACAATGGGCTGTATATTAAAACTTTGCGTAGACAAATAAGAATGTTCAACTTTTACAATATGTTGTACTGAATTTTTCCAGCTTTAAACCGATATATTATTAACGACTGATACTAAGTAATGATTATAATTCTCATGGCACTGGTCAACGCATACCTGACCCAGCCCTCGGTGGGCAGGTATTTAGCAGAACATATTTAAAAACGTGTTTTATCAGTCGTTAATAATCCTTGTTACTGTGCGGTTTATAATACGAGTGTAATTATGTTTCGTCCTTGGGAAAATAATCGCTTGACGGCTATTAGTCATAGTCGAAAACACATGTCATTAGACGCAAAACAAATAGTTAAAAAATGTGTATGATACTTTAATAAGTAGAGGCTTAATCAAACAAGCTGCTGTAAAAGAAACCTGTGTAATTACAAAAACGCCAATATCGTCGATAAAGGATATTGTAAACAGTAAAACACTTCCAGGCAGAAAAAAAAACGTAGTGATTTCCGGTCTCATCGTTTGGACAGTGCTCAACAAGATATGATAAGAAGAAAAATATATTCCCTCTATAAAAACCAGATTGTTCCTACTTTGAATAAACTTAAATTGAAGTTAGAAGAAGATGAAACAAATATACATATTAGCCGTGCCACCCTCCATAGATTCATTTCTACAATGGGTTTTAAATATCGTAAGATAGACAAAAAACAAGTTTTAATGGAATCACAAAGACTGCGTACTTGAAGATATAGTTATCCCTCTGACATTAGGAAATATAGATTAGAAAACAGATCTATCACTTACCTGGATGAAACATGGTTCGATTCACACGATACAGTACAAAAAGGATGGATCGATTCTAGTAGAAACTGTCAGACGAAAGCACCTTCAAATAAAGGAAAACTTCTTCTTCTTCTTCTTTTGGCATCATAACCCTGGATGGGTCTTTGCCTGTCTGGCTATGTCCTTCCATTCAGATCTCTCTTGTGCCCTTCTTCTCCATTGTCTTATGTTCATTGTTTTCAGGTCGTCTTCCACGTCATCCAACCATCTCGTTCTGGGCCTTCCTTTTTTTCGCCTTCCTATGGGCTTCCATTGTAATATTTTCTTTGTTGTTTTTGCATCGTTTTGTCTCTGCACATGTCCCAGCCATGACAGTCTTTGACTTTTCACAAATCTTACAATGTCATAACCTTCATTTAACTCATTAACCTCGTCGTTTCTCCTGATTCTCCATGTGCCATCTTCCTCTTGTACCGGGCCATATACTTTCCTCAGTATTTTTCTCTCGAATGTCCTGAGTTGGGTTTCATCTTTTTTCGTCATTACCCAAGTTTCACATCCATAGGTTACTACGGGTCTAATCAGTGTTCTGTAGATAGTCATTTTGGTTCTTTTGTCTAATAATTTCGATGTCATCAATGTTTTATTAGCATAGTATGTACTATTCCCGCTGGAAATACGTGCATTAATTTCGCTACTTACGGAGTTCTTCTGATTGATTTCTGTGCCGAGATATGTAAAGGCATCCACTCGTTCGATAGTATAGTTGTCTATTGTGATATTATTTTCATTGTCAGTTATTCTTTTGACTGTCATAAATAAATAAAGGAAAACGCATAACAATAATTCACGCTGGTTCGGAAGACGGATGGGTCCCAAACTGCTTGCTGTTATCTGCGAAGAATATCAAAGACTCTAGCTTGGACTACCATCAAGATACAAGTGGAGAACTTTTTGAAAACTGGTTTCAAAATTATCTTTTAAAAAATATCCCTAACAATAGTGTCATTATAATGGATAACGCAAGCTATCGCAGTCGTCAGCTTCAAAAAGCTCCAAACACAGCAAGTACTAAAAGTGAAATTCAGGAGTATTTGATAGAAAATGATATTTATTTTGAATTTAGTTACAAGAAAGAGCAACTACTGGAAGTGTTAAATACTTTTGCTATTAAAAAGCAATATGTATGTGACAACTTAGCAGAACAGATGGGACACACTGTGTTACGTCTTTCTCCATACCATTGTGTATTCAACCCCATTGAACATATGTGGCACCAAGTAAAAGCAAAGGTAAGAGCGGAAAATGTCTCTCCTACCCTGAGTGCGACTGTCATAGAGTTGATTAAAACTGTTATAAATAATATATCGGTTGAAAGCTGGAAAAATTCAGTACAGCATATTGTAAAAGTTGAACATTCTTATTTGTATACGCAAAGTTTTAATATAAAGCCCATTGTGATTAATCTAAATGATGACTCCGACAGTGAAACAGAATTGATCTTAGAATAACAACACAGAATAATAATCAATATTAATTTAGTTTAAATCTCGTAGTCTTATGTTTCGAATATAAATAATATAAGTATTAGAATAACAACATAGATATTTAATAATTATTAATTTTTAACTTTTACAGTGTAGTTTAAATATCTTATTGTTATCACTCAGTATTGAATGTAAGTTTTAAAATACTAGTAAATAAATATAATTTTCTTTACAATAAAATAGATGTCTCGAAAAGAAATTACTATATTATTATTTTTACTTGAAGTCCGCCTCTGACGCCCTGTCATAAAATACCTAGATGGAGATAAGACAGTAATGAGGTAAAATTCAAGACGATAAACATTGAGATAGACTTAACATTGTTTTGAACATTATTAGTTGGCAAACATACGGACCCGTATTTTAACTCAATAAAAGTAACCTAAAAATAAAATCTGAAAAAAAAAATGGATGCACCTGGTTTTGAAACTAGACGGCTCATGTGACGTTTATAACGTTACACCAACTCTAATATTATTTATATTTGTTGACTCTATAAACACAAAAAACAAACATATTTTTCAGAATAAATATTAACAATTGAATTAAATTTGTTATTTACATTAGGGTCAGGGAGGTACCCCCTCCACCTTATTCACATTAAAGAATCAGTCAGTCAGAAATGTCACATTTTTGGCCACAAAAAAATAAATAAAAATTATTATTTTTATCAAATTAAAATTCAAAATAACATTAAAACAAAGTACAATGCTCACAATACCTATACATATATATTACAAAAATAGGTTTGAGTAATTAGCTCTTTACTGCACGAACGACAGGGGAATTATATTTGAATTAAGTATATATTATCAACGCTGACAGCTGTCAAAATTAAACACACAAAATCAGATGGTAGATCAAATATATTTGACTTAAATGCATTAAAAGTGAGGTACTGCCTATCTATTAAAAAAATGTTAAATGTTCTTTTATAAATGTATATTTTATTTAATATAATATACATTTTCATGCTCATTGGATTAATACATTGTGTTCATCATAGAACAAAATAAACAGAAAAAAAAACTTAAATGGACTTGACCCATCTCTTGAGATAATTGATGCCGCTAAGTCCATCAGTCAACATTTAAAATAATCTTACTGGACAGAAGAAAGAACCAAAACTTCAGCAGATACCTCGGAGGAGTATACTGCCCTATTAACAAAGAACCCCGTATCTCCACTATAGCGAGTTTTGAGAAAAACGCGATTAAAGATTTTTGTTTAATCCCTTGTGCTTTTGGTACAATAATAACACAAAATCATTTAGAGTAGAGTGTGTAGCATCGTAGTTGACTTTTTTCAAAAAAAAATTGCAAAATTACCATATGGACATTAGTTATGTCACATACGCGCTAACAAAGTAAATAATTATGTCAAGTTTATTTAGCTAAAACCACGTATTATCCAAATTTGTCTTAAGCTTGGTTTTACCTATGTAATTATAAAATTTATATAACTGCCTCGAAAGGCAAAACATTTAAATATTTTAATAATATTTTTTATGAACATTTGTTGAATAAAACATAAGTATTTACGAAAAACGTTTATTTAAAAATACAAAATAAAAATTATTATTAATCGGAAGTTGGCAATTCTTCCCAAAATTGATGGCGGTTCGCCGGTATAATTTGACCTAAGTTTTTTAATATTTGTTCTTTTCTCTTCTTAGCAATCCCAGAAGGTTTCGTCACAGGTGTGGGGTCCTTTATTCCAGATTTTAACACCCTGACCTGCAAACAGTCCATGTCTATCAACTCCTCGCTATCGTCAATCTTAACGTGTAAAATCTTGCTCTTTCTCTCTTCACAATTATTTTAACAATTTGTGAAGGTAAATACGTGACTGTTTTCTTTAATTTTGACTGTGATGATAAGTCTTTCCAGATAAGAAAATCGGAAACCACCATTTCTTTCACCACCACACGATTCAAAAGTCACATAAACTTTCTTCTTTTTCTTAACGATAGTTCCACTTGGTGGTGGAAACTATTAGCGGTGTTGCTCTATTCCTTAGAAAAAACCTCGCATATCGCTTTATCCTACGTTAAAAACCCGTATCTGCTGAGCATATACCAGGTTTTTACTACGAAGCGTTAAATGCGTGGTTTATACTAAGCATAATAGTCATTTTTGGCATAAAATATTTAGAAATGTAAAATACGGGTTTTTCTCTATGTGAATATGTTATTTAAATCATAATGATTCATATTTTGCAAATATCCCAATTTTTCAAATTTTGGATATACAGAGTTCTTTCTTAGTAGGGCAGTATATTGCTAGCGTTTTAAAATAAATGACTCCAGCGCAACAAAAAATAAAAGACAAGACTTCTTGAAGTTCTAGAAGACGATGATTAAATTAATATTATGTAAAGTTTTTGTATATATTATCTTTTAATAAAAAATATTAGAGATAATGCATATTTATCTGATTTTTAATTGTTTGATAATAAAATTAATTAAAATCAAACTAACAAAATAACTTATCATATTTACACCCATACATCCAACAAAATAAAAAGGAATTCTCATTGGAGTGTTCTTCCTCTCAATACCGTAAAACGCGAAGAAGTGATACAGTTTTCAAATTCAAAATGCATTGACAGCGACAAATTTTATTTTTAATCGACTTTATACTCATGATTTTATTGATCTACCTTCAGACTATCTAATCATATAATTAAATTTTATTTTCAAAAATCTTTACCTTTTTCATTAAAAAAATCCCTTGTATCACTTCACCCTAGGTAAGTGGGTGAAGTGATACACCATATAAAATAAATGGTGTATTACTTTCTCAGAGTGTAACAGAGCAGCCGTCTCAAAAGTTCGAATAGCTATGATGATTGCCGACCTCCGCCGCGGAGATGGCACTTGAAGAAGAAGATTACTTTCTAAAAGCCTTAGGGTGAACTGAGACACATAGTATGTTTAAAAAAAATTTTATTTACAAAGAAAAATTAAAAAACATTTTTTGAAAATTTAAGGCGGCCATATCGCAGTTCCACGGGATTCTGATGAGGATATACTATGCTAGTTTCTTTGATTTTAGGCTATTCAAAAATGCCTCTGTGACACCCTATACTGCTTTAAAAAACTTCACCTGAGAACAATACAACTTATCTTTTTTTGTGATCAGATCCTTACATTTTACAACTATGAAGTATCCTTCATTGGTGGACATATAATCAATTTCTGGAATAGGTTCTTCATTTTCTTCTAAGGCAACTGTATCAAAGTCTTCTTCGCCTGTGCTATCATTAAACATTTCCGACTCTTCTGTCGATTCCGGTTCATCCACTGACTCCACTTCAAGATTTGCGACACTTTTTCCTGGTTTAACATGGAGCTTTGTCTTCCGGCTAGTTCTTAGTCTGGGCTTTTCTTTCCCATACCGTAGCTCACGAAGCAGACCTATAACAGAATCATTCATATTTTCTTCAATGTGAACGGGATTCACACCAATTCCTTTGTTGGGTAACAGATTCAATATTTCCTGGCGGTCCAATGGAATAATACCTGTTTTTCTAAAACAACTTCTAATGTTGTCACCACAACTTGCACTCAGCTCCTCAACAAGTTTTTTCAACATTGGTGGAAAATGGATCTTACTTAGCGAGCCCTGGTTACCTTGATTTCTCCACTTTTGAAGCAGTGAGCTCCACTTACATTTTAAAGGCCTAAAAAAGGCCACATCTAGAGGTTGGGCCAGATGAGTTGAGTGTTTGGGAGACATAGTAAATATGATTTCGTTATCTCCACATGATGTTAAAACAGCTTTGGAAAAATGGCTTGAGAGATTGTCTCCTATGAGAACTCTCGGCTGCGGCTGTTTATGCAAGAATGGTAATGCTACTGTAAAATACCAAAAGAGGTTAGTCTTTGTATGTGGGTATATTTTATTTTATAAAAACCCTTAAAAGGGCAACATTACAAGTACGAACGTTTTCGGAACAACTGTTCCATCATCAGGTTAAAATACAGGTTACCATGCCTGAGCCACCAAAATATTTGGGTAAAAACCCTTTAAAATGAAAAATGTTACCAAAGATTGTACATGATGTTGATAATATTATATGATGTTTAATATTTTAATTAGATTTTACTTCAGGTAACATACACCCATGCTTAAGTGAGTTCCAGTGTCCGGAGAGTATCTCACGGACCTCAGGAACTCAGTTGCCAGCCGTAGTCCGTTTGAAGAGGTTTACTCTCCGGACACTGGAACTCACTTAAGCATGGGTGTATGTTACCTGAAGTAAAATCTAATTAAAATATTAAACATCATATAATATTATCAACATCATGTACAATCTTTGGTAACATTTTTCATTTTAAAGGGTTTTTACCCAAATATTTTGGTGGCTCAGGCATGGTAACCTGTATTTTAACCTGATGATGGAACAGTTGTTCCGAAAACGTTCGTACTTGTAATGTTGCCCTTTTAAGGGTTTTTATAAAATAAAACATACCCACATACAAAGACTAACCTCTTTTGTTATACGTGGTATACAGCCAGCTACAGGAATTATTTTCCTTGTGGATTTTGTAAAATACCAGTCCTCAAAATGGATCTGGTCAAACCAGTCAATTTTTGTACACCCATAACGTGTGCCCTTAGGACCTCCCAAACGCCATGAATCAGACAAATTTTCGGCTTTGTATATTACGTAAATTGGTAACAATTTACCGTCACCACTGCAAGAAAACATTAAACTTGTTGCAGCTTTTGCAAAGTTGTTTACTTTTTCCGGATGCTTTTGACCCCTTCTACAAATATTTTTTTTATTGCTTGGATCGTCGGTCAGATTTGTCTCATCGTAGTTAACGATGCTACAAGGCTGGACACCCCTAAGATTTTCTTCAAGATTGTCAAAATACTCATTTATTGTTTGCGCAGCTTCTCGTGACCTTTTGATATTTTGGCTCATTCTTGAGCTAAGCTACTCTTTGTGCCTCTTAAGGAAGGAAATAGCCCAATCCCCACCTGGTAAGTTATTTTTAAATTTCCTTAAAGTCCTCCCTTGTTTGTCCAAATATCCTTTGACAACCAGACACAGATCCAAGTACGTTAATGGGAAACTCCATTCTCCAAGAAGGATGATTTTATCTGAAAAAAGAAATTTTTTGATAACCTTTTTTAAATGAATAACTTTTTTATTATAACATATCTATGTTTATATGGCTATGGAGCCCTACCTACCTTTCAAAACAGACTCCTCCATGGAACTCAAAGTTGACTGCCCACCATGCTGCTTTTGGTGGATATTTTTTATTTTTCAGAAAATCTTCTTTTTGTCAATCAGATATGGATTTATATGATGTAAATGCTTTTAGCAGCGATGAGGAAGCTGGCAACCAAGAATTATTAGGCACAGAACAAATCATTTTGAAGAACTAGACCATGAAGATTTTTTCTGTCGGTTTAGATTCTCAAAGAACACGGTTGAAAATATTTTGGAGCAAACTGAAGATACATTTTCTTACCCTACAGACAGGTAAATCGATTAAATGGTTTCAGATATATTTTCAATTAAAATATGTTATTTTAGGAATAATGCTCTTACACCAATGCTCTCACTTTAAATTTTTATTCAAATGGTTCATTCTTGCGCACTACTGGTGATTTCTGTGGAGTCAGTAAAGCAACAAGTAGCAGAGTTGTAAAAAGAGTCAGTGTAGCCTTGGCAAATTTGTTACCAATTTACATAAAAATGCCTGAATGTGATGAATAAAATGAAGTAAGGCAACGGTTTTACAATATTGCACGTTTTCCTAGATGCATAGGTGCTATTGATTGCACACATATAAAATTCAGTCTCCAGGTGGGGCTAATCCAGACATTTATAGGAATCGGAAGAATTTTTTTTCATTAAATGTTCAAACTATTTCAGATCCAAACCTAAAAATAAGAAATATTGTTGCTAGATGGCCTGGTTCTACTCATGATGTACATATATTTCGAAATTCAAATATTTGCGCATCTTTTGAACAAGGTAATTATGGTGAACATGTCCTACTAGGAGATAGTGGCTATCCAATTAAAAATTACCTTAACTTTTTAATGAGTCTCAGATAAGAACCAGAAATGTTGTAGAGAGACAGTATGGTGTATGGAAGCGAAGATTTCCTTCTTTAGCAATGGCACTCAGAGTAAAAATTGGAAAGTGTTCAGCCAATTATAGTGGCCCCTTCTGTTCTCCACAATATTGCTTGTGATGGAAATGAAAATGATCCACCAGTGCACCAAGAGCAAGAAAGAGCAATTCGTTTTGCAAATAATATTCATGCACCAAATATAAATGAAATGTTAGATAAGAGATTAAATCCTGATAATAGAAGAAGATATAATCTTATTAATGATTATTTTGCTCAACTGTAGTTACAAAAAAGGTACAATTTTTTCTCCTGTAATAATTTGTTCCTTATATGTAATCTTTGTTTAACAGGCATTTGTTTATTTATTTTGAGAATACATTACTAAATACTTGTATTATGTTAAATATATTCTTTTTTTATTTTATTTCTCAAACTGTATTTTTTTCTATTTTAATGTAAAATAAATGAGGGTTTTCCACTCACTGTACTAGTATGACAACTTAAGCAAGTATGTCTTTACTAAGTATAAGGAGTTTCCCTCCTTTTAAATAAGTGTTTATTCCTTTCATAAAACCCTTCTTTAAAGAATATAAAATTAATTACACATTTAAAATATATATATATATATATATATATATATATATATATATATATATATATATATATATATATGTACAAACAAGTAAAAGAATATGTATATTTGGAACAAAAAGTTAAATTAAATAAAGAAAATTAGACCGGAGAAATAAGGAGCAGGATCGGTTGGCTTGACTATAGTTCAGAAAACTTTCCTGTATACTACAAAATAGAAAATACCCTCAATATTTAAAAACAAGAGTCTTCAACCAATGTATACTCCCTGTTCTCACCTATGGTTCTCAAAATTGGACATTTACAAAGAAAAACATGGAAAACATAGCAAAGACCCAAAGAAAGGCAAATGCTGAACATCAGGCTATCAGACACGAAAAGAAATACTTGGATCCCTACCAAAACAAAAGTGGCTGATGTATCATCGCAGATAGCAAAGCTTAAGTGGAAGTTCGCTGGACATACCATAAGACAGAAAGACGGCAGATGGAATATGATGATAGACTGGAGACCATATAGTTACAAACGAAAAAGAGGAAGGCCACAAATGAGATGGTCAGATGAATATACATATATATATATATATATATATATATATATATATATATATATATATATATATATATATATATATTGTTAAGATGTGTTTTTTGTTTGAATGATGAGCAATGAGTATTTTTAATAATATAGGGTTTTTATCGCGGTTCTCAAAGAATTAGCTTGTAAGTACTTTTTTAAATTATCTTTATTATAACTATTATGAAACACACATATATATCTAACTTAGCCAATGTAAATTTAAAATAAACTATCTTTAAATTGATATTCTTATAAAACTAATTAAATTCTATAGACAATCTATAATTTAAACAAAACTATCTTCAAAATTGAAATTGTTATGACACTAACTAAATTATATTAACAAAATTTTGTACCTTTCTTTCACTGAATGCCTAAATGAACTGTTTTCTACTATATAGATTCTAATCACCACTGAATGTCTTCGTACTTCAGTTATCCTTGTTTTTTGTGAAATTACTTTTTCCAATTATCAGCTTCTACCAATTTAAGATATAGTTTTCTTCACCAGCATTTATACACCACCAACCAAACCAGCAAACAGCATTTATATTTATTCTTCTTTTCAATATACCAATATCCACTTATTATAAGTTGATTTATACTAATCTCCAACCATAATATAATTTAATTTCTTCCAATATACTTTTTTTTAATCTTCAATAATTATTTGTGTATAATTATAAATGTACATTAAATTATATGCATAATTTTTAATCTTCATTTAACTCACTATATTAAACAATTGGACTATCTCCAACTAACTTTCATATTTCTTATAAAACTGCTTGACTGATTTACTAAAACTGTGAACAATTGACTTCACTAATTAATTGTGTCTATCTTCTACTAACTTTCATAATAAACTGCTTGACTTCTAACTAAAAACTTAAAAAACTGCCCTTATTCACACACTGTCCTAAATATAACATACCTATCGTGTCATATTACAGAGATTTTTCCTTTAAACAGTTAAAAAGTAACAACAGATTATATCAACTGCCTTTATTCACACACTGTCCTAAATATAACATACCTATCGTGTCATATTACAGAGATTTTAAATTGTGATTATACTTTCCAAAATATAGAATTTCTCTAAACTTGGCTTGCTCTAATTCACCCCAATAATAATTTAAAAATTTATTTTCAAATGTTTGAAAATTATCTAAATCATTCTCAATACTAGCAAACCAAGTTGCTGCATTGTCATTTAATGTCATTCTAATATAATCTTTAATATCATTAATATTATTCACAAATCTTAATTTATGTTTTAAACTATTTATGTATACTCTAGGATGCAAATTTTTTATATTACCAGAGAATTTAATCCCAGTCTCATTTGTTAAATTTAAGTAAGGTCTCCCTATGTCTCTCATTTGTGAAATATCATCTATTCTCTGTTCCACATTTCTTATTTGATTACTATTTATTTGGATATTTTGTTGTATATCGTCTAATTTTTCTTCTGTGTTTCTCCTGTCTTCGTTAATTTTTACTTCTAAGTTACATTTCTGTAACTCTATTTTCTGTTCTATATCTATCTTATTATCTTGAATAATCCTCTTTACTTCCGTCCTCTCATTTTCTATCCTTTTCTTGTAGTCATTCCGTATATTTTTTATTTCATTTGCTACTTTTTTCTCTGCAGCTTCAAGTTTTTTATCCATTTGTTTTTCTATTTGTTTTACAATTTTATTATTATTATCCTCTATTTTCTTTTCTAATTTTCTATAATTCTCTTCTAATTTCTGTTCCATTTTTTTCATGTCTTCTTTGACTTCTTTTGAATTCTCTTCCAATTTTTTTATGTCTTCTTTGACTTGTTTTGAATTCTCTTGCAATTTTTTTATGTCTTCTTTGACTTCTTTTGAATTCTCTTCCATTTTTTTTGTATTCTCTTCCATTGTCTTGTTCATCTGCATCATTAATGACATCAAAGCTGCCATATTGACATTTTCCTCTCTTTCTGGATTCATTTCTGCAGTATCTTGTGGAACTTGAACTAAACTCTCCTCTTGTATAGGTTGTGTTTCTACTTCCACATCTTCTTCATTCTTTTTGCTTCTTGTACCTTTCTTTCCTTGAGACATTTTGAGACTTTACTTGTTCAAATATAATTAAAAATAAAATCTATAATTTTTTCTTTCTACTGATAATTAATTTAATTATATGAGAGCACTTATCTTCCCAAACTAATTCTTTTAAATAGAGAGCCACCGCGTTGGGTGCCAAATTGTTATGATGTGTTTCATGAGCTGCATTATCAGTCCTGAAATAATTCCGGAAGGTAGAGCTCGTGTGCTGAGCTATGTGTGTGGCCACCACGATTGCTTCCTCAAAATTGGCCCTGTTCAGGGCCTGCGTGTCGTTCTTATCTAGTAATAATTTGGCGTATAATACCACTGATGGATCTAATGTACTCAGCAGTTTCATAGCACGGGAGAATCTATCTTGTAGACCTCTTAAGAATATCATGTGGAGGAATTCGGGGTGTTCCTGCATAATATATTTATCTATGAGGAATAGATGATGCATTTCAAGAGACCTATTCAAAAATAATACTTCTGATAACCCTTTAGAAATAAAGTTTCTACTCCTCCTGCATAATGCTATGAGTTCTTTGAAGAATTCTTTTCTGACTTTATGATTGGCACCCATGAATCGCTGTAGTTGTTGTAACTTGGATAAATCCGGGAATGTGCTGAGGGTTGAATTTTCAGGGGTGAAGGTATCACCTAGTGTGCCTGAAAAACCTTTTATTCTATTAGTGAACCATCCCTCATAATTCACATCAGTCATGGTTTTAGTCATGGATGTCAATATTATACAGGTGTATATAAAGACTAGATAAGAATGACCAAACTCGTGAGCTTTCTTCCTCCATTGCTCTAGGAATTTTTTGTATCTAACATCTTCATTCATATCTCTTTTGATATCATCTATAGATTTTGGTTCAAATATCATATGGATACCAGCCGTAGTCATAGCGTCTTCCATGTTAGGCCATGGAAGTCTATCCCTAAGATCAATACAAGCAGCCAACATACCAATAGCCCAACACAATAGTTGTTGCGGTTGCTCAATTGGAGCACCTTCAGCAACATAGAATTTTGATACCAATAGTCCAAGTATTGCATTAAGCTGGTGCTCGGTAATACTCCCGTTGATGTCTAAATAAGGAACTGGGAAATCTTTCAAGGATATTGTTTTAGGTTTTGAAGGGATACCTTCTATTCCGGCAATTCTTGGGAAGTCTCTGTTCGTTTGCAAGGCAGTCAAGGTCCCCCCTGTATATTCTTCTGCCATAACTCTCAATTATTACGATATCAAGATATATGAGATGATGTTTTAGTTCAAGAGAAATGTGGAGATAAAGTGTGTATATCTCGTACTGTTAATATTTAATATGGTAACCTGCTTGTAGTTGATATTGTAATTTATGGAATGTGTATTCCAATCGTCACATATACAAGACAATATAAGATCTCTAGTTCTCCATATACTAAGTGTGAAAATCTAAATGAACACTTAGTAATCATCCACAAAATAAGCGAGGATTCCACAGCATTCACCGAGATTTACTATTTACTGTAATAATGGGTTCACCAAGAGTTAATTCCCTTTGTTCTGAGTGGTGTTTATCATAAATTAACCACGAGTTAGCAGGGCTGGATTCAAATGTATGACAGCATATAATGAGTACCCAATTATAGAGAATAACACTGAAAAAAAACCTTTGAACTAATCTATATAAGAGTAGTTGAAATTAAAGTATGAGATTCGTAATCAGAACTTCGATTTCAATATATATATATATATATATATATATATATATATATATATATATATATTATAAACCTTCACAGTATATATATACCAGATGAATGTACATATATATATATATATATATATATATATATATATATATATATATATATATATATATATATATATTATAAACCTTCACAGTATATATATACCTATAAGCATTCACCAACTGATGAGAAACTGCGCAGATATTGAAATTTTAAAAATTAAAAGTTAGAAGAACAAATCATGAAATAAATCTGAATGGAGAAGTATTCTTGAACAGGCCATAATCCAAACAAAAAGTGTTGTCAAGCCAATGATGGTAACCACAATAATAGCAAGTCATATAGCAAAAGATATAGGTTGCTTCAATTGCTACAGGGAAAATTAGAAGAAAAACCAGGACCAGGAATGCAGAGGATTTCATGTACATCACCATTATCTTTTTTCTGTATGAATCTACATCAAATATAATTATGTTAATAAAACTGCAGGTTTTGAAATCAATATAGCAACCACACACACATTGATTTTTCCTTAATCTACAAAATAAACTATACAACTAAATATAAAATGTCTAAAATATATATATATATATATATATATATATATATATATATATATATAATATACATAATATAATACATAACCTAATATGAATGTATAGATACCTCTGTCACTATCATAAATATTTGGTAGGCCAGACATTTTTTCGGTTCCAATTAATTCTGAAACCGCCAATTCCATTTCGGATAGTGGTTTTTCTAAGAATGGACCACCTCCAATCATCTTAGATTGTAGTTTATTTTCGGATACCCTTTTTTTTGTCCTTTTTTTTTTTAAATTCATATATTTTTTTTTAATGTCTTAAAATTTCTATATCCATTGCCCCCACATGCTGCATTGAACTCTTTCTCCAATTGCATCCATGCAGAATTTTTTTGGCGCCATGTGAGAGCGTTGGTTTCTCGGCATTCAATAACATTTTTATATTTAATACACAATGAAATCAGTAATTGCTCCTCTTCTGGCGAAAAGTTTGCCGACCTTTTAAATATTTTTGCGGGTTCCATTTTACAATTTTAATTTGGAAGAACAAACAACCTCTACTTACAACAAAACTACCACACATAGAACAGAACAGAACTTGAAAATGAGAATATTTGTATATATTGTTTTTGTTTTCAATCTAACCTTCTTCTTCTTCCATTCATTTGCTTGGCCTAAGCTACCAGGACTGTCCGGCCAGGATCTGTGTATTTATACTGAATGTTCAAGAGCCGTACCTAAGGTACATCTGGGCTTAAGCTCATAGCTCCTGAACCTGCAACAATAATTAAAGGAGAGAAAAAAAAACAAATTAGAGTCAAATGTTCAAAAGTTCTTTCACATAAGTTCTAAAGTTCTATTGTTCTAGTCCTATACTACTGCACCAAACCGCACTAAGCACATGCAATCCAAGCAAGCAGATTAAATATTATAATGTACATTAACGAACTACACTTGAGACCTTGTTGACGCTAAAAACTTTTGCACTGCAAGCAGAGTCTTTGAGTTTAAGTTTTTGAACAACACATCAATGAATGTTGGAACACCTTGAAATTCACTTCTAAGTAACTGGGACTCCCTTTGATATCTAGTACATTCCAACAACACATGCTGTAAAGTGCCTAAACTGCCACATGGACACATATTTGTATTGATCACTTTCAATCTAAATAAATGAACCGGAATGCTGCAATATCCACTTCTCATACGACACATTTGTACAATTATGCCCCTCCCCAGGTTAGGAAACCTTGTAAACCAGGCCTTTTTATATGGAACCGTAACATTTGTACAATATGTAATTCCTTTTACCAGTCCTATTTGTTGGAACCGATTTTTCCAACTGATCCATAGGTTTTCCTTATATTTAGTTTGAAAATCTTTAAAGGAAGCCTTTGGTTCTTCAGTAACAGGTAGCTTTCTTCCAAGTTTAGCAAGATAATCAGCTCTATCATTCCCCACTATCCCGGTGTGGCTTGGAATCCAAGCGAATTTAATTTCTTTATTTTGTTCATGGAGTTGACTAAGTTTTTGTTTTAATTGAAGAGTTTGTGTATCTGCTGCAGCCTTATAACTTGGTCTTGTAATTTTCTCCAGAGCACTTTTTGAATCACTACAAATAAGGCTTTTTTCAAAATCATTCTGATGCATTAAATCTAATGCCTTTTTTATCGCAAATAATTCTGCTGAACAAATTGAATTAGCGGATGGTAATCTTGCTGTTAATTCGGTGCTTTCATTAAGGTATATACCAATGCCCACGTTACCTTGTTCATCTTTGGAACCGTCTGTGAAGGTAAGTTTATATTCAGACCAGTTATCAAGGTACCATGACACAAACTTGGCTTGGTTACCATCTTTCCCCAGATTGAGAGTTTCATAAAACGTAGGATAAATCTGAGAATCAAGCGGGAAGGAGTGACAAGGAAATAAGGAGTTATGTGCCACCTCATGAATCTCATGAAGCGTATTCTGGAAGGCAGCCAGTATTGGTGGGAAGTATTTTCTTCTCCAAAAACTAAAGTAATTCAGAAATGTTTTATGAAATTGCTCTATTGAAGAATAAATTGGGTTGTCATATGCTACCACCTTTAATATAAATTTAGATGCTAGCCAAATCCTTCTAAGATCTAACGGTGTTTCCCCACATTCCGACAAAATAATATGAACTGGAGAGGATCTCATAAATCCCCCGACCACTCTGAGAGCTCTATATTGAACTTTATCCAGTTTTGTGAGTAAGGAACGAGCACAACCTCCAAGAAAAATCGATCCATAATCAAGATGTGGTGTGATATAGGCCTTATATAAAATGAGTAAAGTGGCAGGATGTGCTCCCCACCATGTTCGACACAGGCACCGAATTATATTGACTCCACTGGATGCCCTCAGCGTCATCTTTTCAATTTGGCTTTTCCACGAGAGGGAACTACCTAAAATAACTCCTAGATGAGACACTTCCTTTTTCCAATCAAGCAAGATGTTATTTACTAATATTTGAGTGTTCGGAGTGATATTTCTATTTCTATCAAAAAAAATTGCTTGACTTTTGCTAGATGACAAACACATTCCCATGCCAAAAAGTTTTACAGATATGTTCTCTACTGTGTCATTTAATTTTTCCACCACTTCACACCAGCTGCATCCGGAAAAATAGAGAGCAACATCATCTGCATATTGAGTCATTAGGACATCTTCAGGCACACAAGATGATATTATGTTAATAACGATGTTGAATAATACAGGACTCAAAGGAGAACCTTGGGGTAGACCAGCATTAGCTGTTTTTGGCCCCAATAGATTATATGAAATAGGATCTCGGACGAAAACTGAACGATTTGTCAATATATGTTTAATCAACTCAATAAGTAACAAAGGCAAATTGAGATCTCCCAGAGCGTCTAATAATTGGGTAATAGATACTTTATCATATGCTGAAGAAATGTCTAACATAACAGCCGCTGCTGGCTTCCTTTTTGAAATATTAATTGAAATTTTATTAACCAGATGGATAATGTTTTCAGACACCCCTCTACCTTTACGAAAACCTGTTTGGAAAGGCGATAGGATCAGATGATGTTCTACATACCAATCTAACCTTATTTTTATCATGTTCTCTAAAAGCTTACTGACGCATGAGGATAGGGCAATTGGTCTCCAACCTGAAAGACAATTTATATTTTTGTTGGGTTTGGGGATTAAACAAATTGTTTGCGATTTCCATTGTGTTGGAATATGTCTTTCCCCTTTGAGACATAAATTAAAAAATTTTAGCAGAAAATTGATTGCTGACTCTGGAAGATGTTGTAACATAGAAAATGTTATACTATCCTGACCCGGAAGAGTATCTCTTCTTTCAAATAAAGCCAATGAAATCTCGTTTAATGAAAAGGGTTCACACTCGATAGTATTGGATTTTACTGGGTGAGATGTAACATTCTCAAAAACAGGTGGGGTCAATGAGATAAGCATTTCTTCCCCTAATGAAGAATTGCTGGGAGTTCTGACTGAAACTTTAGAGAAAGCCCTATGAAAATTTCTCACTTTTCTCCACATTACTGATATTGGGGTATCAGGAGAGATTGTGGAGCAAAACATGGCAAATGATTTTTTCTTTTTGGACTTAAGTTCCTTTTTACAATGAGCCCTAACCTTTTTAAAATTAATAAAGTTCTCTAAAGATGGTTCCTGTTTAAAATTCCTAACTGCTTCCCTCTTTGATTTAATCAAAGCAGAACACTCTTCATCCCACCAAGGTATTTGAGGTTTAGAAAATCTACGCTTTTTATTAGGAATAAACCTATTTGCTGCATCTAATAAAAGGTTCTGAAAATCTGTGTATGAGTGATCAGAAATATTGTGAATATTAGACTCAATGTATAGATTAAACTGCTCCCAATTGGCTTTTTTCACATTAAAGATACTGAGACCTTGAAGAGGGTTATTTATTTGGGTGTTGGATCTATCTTGCCCAAAACACACAACAAATGGAAAATGATCGCTAGCTCCTATCTCTGGAAAGACTTCCCAAAGACAGTCCGCAGCTAAATCTGGAGAAGCTATCGCCACGTCAGGAACACTGTTAGAATCAGGAGGTGAAATTCTTGTTGCTTCTCCTGTGTTGAGAAAGCACAAGTTATCTTCCTCCAAAAGATCATCAAGACGATTACCATTCGGATTATTAGATGATGATCCCCATGAATAATGTTGACAATTCAAGTCACCTATGAAGAAGAAAGGTTTATCACACATTTGGACTAGTTCTCTAAAGGTCTCATTACGGAAACGTATATCTGGTGCCTTGTATGAACCTATAATGAAAAATTGTTCAAATTTAACAACAATAGCCTGCCATTTCTCAGGAAAGTGAATGTGTGAAATATCCACCCTATCAGCTGCCAAAGATTGATGTATAAGAATAGCTATTCCACCCCATCCATCAATCCTATCATCCCTAAAGCAATAAAAATTGGGAATATACAACTGTTGCCAAAATTTCAAATGAGTTTCATTTAGAAGAATGACATTAATATTAAATTCTTTAAGAAACACAGTTAGATCCTGTTTATTGTTAAAAAAACCATTAATGTTCCAATGTAAAATATTAATTGTCATAACTAATTTATATTTATTATTACTATTATTTTTTTTCCTTAATTGTTATATTATATATGAAGATATTATTAGTGTTATAAATAAGAAATGAAGTATCACTTAACCTAACTACTTTTATTTAACTTAAATTTCCTTTGTGAATCCTCAAAGCCGGCAAAATCCATATTTTCATTATCAGAGGTTGAAACAGTATTTTTTGAAGACAAGCTATCCCGAGAGTATACTGGATAACTTGGTAATGAAAGAGTAAAATTTACACGCTGAGATCCCATAGGCTTTTGTGAATCATTTAATTTATTTAGTATTGGCAATTTAGGTAATTTTCTACTTAGGTCCTCATTTAATAAGGCTTTGTGAGCCTCCCTATCATAACTGGTGTCTTTCAGAATAATCTTATTTTTTCTTTTAACTGGGACAACATGAGTTTGGTTTGAATAATGGGAAGCAGAGGAAGGTTTTGAGACAACTTGGGTAAAAGCTCTAGAAGAACTTGCTGGAAGAGAAGGAAAATCCCTGTTTCTCCTTTGAAACATTCTAGAATTCTCTGGCTTTTCTTTTAGTGGGGGGAACAACTTGGCGGCTTCAAAAAATGTAAGGTCTTGAAAGACCATTACCTCATTGATGTTTTTCTGTCTTTCAAATTCTTTACATACTTTATTAGTAGAGAGGTGTTCAAGGTTACAATAAAGGCATTTTGGAACGCAAACCGTGCAATCTTGTAGTGTATGTTCCTCAGCACATTTAGGACATCTTACTTTTCCCCTGCATTGTCTTTGAGAATGACCAAATCTCAAGCATTTGAAACATTGTTGGATAGGGGGAATGTAGGGTTCAACTGTTACCAAGTTCGAATAAATGATGATTTCTTTTGGAGGAATTCTTCCATCAAAAAGTAGTTGTACAGTGCCTGTTGGAATGTATGTTACAGACCCATCTGTACTTACAACCCGTCTGTTTAGTCTTCTGGCAGAAATAATTTTCCCATTTTTGTATACAGAATCTTCAATTATATTATCCATAGAGATATTCAAACTGACACCTCGAATTATGCCCCTTGAAGTTAACATTTTTTGAGGAATATAGGCTAAAAAACCTTTTTTAAGTAATTCTGTATCATTTAGGATAGTGTTTGCTTGTTTGAATGTATTAAACTGAACTCCGATTATATTTATACCTTTTCTACTAATATCTTTGATACCAGTTGTACCCATTACATGAAAAATTTTACCAATATCCATAGGATGGATATTACCGGCTTTTCCTTTGTCACTCTCTATCATAACAAGAAAGGGGCCGAAGTCAGTGTCTTTATACTCAACTTTTCTCCTACTGATATTTTCAATCCTAGAGGATAAATTATTTACTTCTGTTGTCATGATCTGATCATGTTGAAATCTATTTTTTAATTCAAAAAGTTCCTTTTCAATTTGATTAATATTTTGTTTATGTCTAGGAGCTAACATGTGAGTAGATTTTAAAAAGTTTTGTGAGTCCAATGAAAGCAAAGCAAAAATCCCACCGCCTTTATCCGGGGGGCCAGGAGTATTGACATCCATGCTTTACGATCTACTACTACTTATAAAATATAATGTAAACTGTTTCAAGTTGGCTTTATATTAAATTAAAATAATACAAGATTAACTTGTGAGCACGTTTATTAAGTTCTGAACCTAACCTATGTATTATGTTCCCCCTCGCCCAGATGTCAAGTATCTCCGTGATCATAGAACATACAGGTGATATCTGACATGACACTATGAAGTATCATATATGTAACATCTCCCCTTTCTAGATACATATTGACATAATCAGAATTTTACAAATACTAATAACTAATACTACTACATAGATTATAAAACTTATCTTGACATCGTGAATTATCAAATACATATTATTACTAACGCTATGTATAATAGTCTTGTAACTTATTTGGTAAGCTGATGACCCTACCTGATCTTGTACATTTTGCTTCTCTATTGATAACACTTTGACACTCACTTGATGTGTCATCAGATTTACAAGTATTTTCATTATTGTATACATCCTTACTACTACTAGCTATACAATTATTCTCACCATTAGATGAATCACCCCTACTGGGCTTACAGTTTTCTCTTACATCCTCATTGACAGGAGAATTTATAACTGTTGGATTTTTTGTATTTTTTAGAAAGGAAGAATTTCTCCTATAAAGTCTTCTGTTTTGATCACTCACCAAGTATGAACGTGGAGTGTTAGTGTTTGAAATGTTTTTTCCTGGTGTCCAACACCCATCCTTTTTTAATTTAAACAATACATCTTGATTTTCATTAAAATCTGAATTGTGCTGAGCCGATCTATCATAATAGTTTTTTGATACCAACTTTCTTTCTATTTTTTTCTCATACTCATTAGTGATTTTGGGTTCTAACAATCTATTTGACATAGGCGAACCTGTTCTTAGTAACCTGCTTTGTAACAGCTCCGAAGGTGAAGCATTCAGACCACATAGTGGTGTAACTATAATTTAACAAATGAATAAAAATTTCGTCTTCATTGTTACATTTTTTTAATATTTGTTTACATATGTGTACTGTTTTTTCAGCCAACCCATTGGATTTTGGGTACTTTGGACTTGTAAAGACACACTGTATATTGTACTGATTACAAACTTCTTTAAATTTAAAGCTGTTGTAGGGATTATTATCAGATATAAATTTTGCAGGGATCCCAAAATTAGAAAATATTATTTTTAATTGCTTTAAAATTTCATCTATACCTTTACTTTTTATTTCTTTTAATTAAAACCAGTTGCTGTAGTAATAATATTTTGAAGCATATTCTAATATATCAGACTCAACTATCTCAAATGGATATTTGGGTACCTCATGTGGTATTAGTGGTTCCTTTACTTTATTTCTGCTAAATTTTTCACATATATGACACCTAGATATATAATTTTCAATGTCAGTTATTATTCTAGGTCAATATAATATTTTTCTTGCCAACCTTTTTGTTTTCTCCATACCAAAATGAGATTTATGTAACTCTCTAACCATGTGACTTTGTAGTTTTTTAGGTATGCAAACTCTTTCATTGAAAAATAAAACTCCCTCACGCACCAATAAATCATTTTTTATTTTAAAATACTGCTTTAACTCATCATTATCTAATACTTTTTTATCTGGCCACCCTTTTATACAGTACCCCGTTACTTTTTTAAGATTATTATCATACATAGTTTCTTTGTTTATTTCTGCTAACCTTCTATTGGTAATAGGTATTTCAATGTTAATCGTATGCACAACTTCTTCCATTTCATCATCTACTTTTACTTCATCTTTTATAAATGACCTACTTAATAGATCAGCTACATACATCTTTGTACACCTGGTACATACTATACTTCAAAATTATATTTTAGAATTTTTAACCGCATCCTTTGTAATCTGGATGTAATTTTATTAATATCTTTTTGTTGTATGCCGATTATTGGCTTGTGATCAGTTTGTACTATTATTTTATTGCCGTAAACAAACTGATGAAATTTATTTAGACTAAAACAAATTGCTAAATATTCTTTTTCTATTTGTGCATACCTTATTTCGGTATCAGTCAACCTTCGTGAGCAAAATGCTATGGGTTGACCTTCTTGCATAAGGCAACCTCCCATACCGTACTGGGAACTATCACTTTGTATTGTAATCGGTAAGTTTGGGTTAAATATTTTAAGGGTTGGTAAATTACCTATAACTTTTTTCAGGTTATTAAATGTATTATCATGATCAGCAGTCCACAAAAATTTTACATTGCTTTTTATTAAACCTCTTAGTGGTGCTACTATTTCTGTTAGATTTGGTATAAATTTTATTAGATAATTTACCATTCCCAGTATACTTAACAATTGTTTTTTATTTTCTGGTACCTCTAAAGCCATTATTGCCTCTACATATGAGCTATCTGGTTTTATCCCCTCTTTGGAATAAATCTGCCCCAAATATTTCACTTCATTTACTTTATATTGTAACTTATTAGAATTAAATTTAACATTAAATTGCTTAGCTCTTTCTAATACTTGATTCATTATCAAATCATGTTCTCTTTCATCTTTTCCTGCTATTATTATGTCATCAAAGTATATTGGAACATCTAAATCACCAAAAATATTCTCATTTACCCTTTGAAAAACTTCTGGACTACAGGATAGGCCAAAACACAATCTCTTAAAGCGATATTTGCCAAATGGGGTTATGAATGTGCATAATTTTCGGCTATCTTTATCTAACCCTATATGATAAAAGGCATCTGACATATCCATCACACTGTAGATACTTTTCCCCCTTAGTTTTAAACCTATTTCTTCTATTGTTGGTATGGGATGCCTATCTATACATATGTACTTATTCAAATGGATAGGATCTAAACAAATTCTTAACTTGTCTGAATTAGGCTTTTCAACACAAACTATATTACTTACCCATTCTGATGGTTCATCTACCTTCTCAATTATATCTCTGTGTACTAAATCATCCAAAGTAATTTTTAGCTTACCTTTAACTTTTTCAGCAACTCTTCTACAATTACTTACAACTGGCCTATAACCTTCTTTTAATTTAATTCTATATTTAAATGGTACTTTACCAGTGCCCTCAAACAACTGTTTATTTTTGTTAATGAAACTGTTTTTGGTATCTCTCTTATTGTTTAAATTAACCTCATCCAGTTTGCAAATTATCTTTAATTTTACACATGTTTTTAATCCAAGAATAGGTTTGCCTTGTACATCTACAACTACAAATTTTATATTTCGAATATTATCTTTGATTAAACATTTTAGGACTATACTGCCTGCAACTCTAATTTTATTGTTACCATAAGCTACAATACTTTGCTCAGAATAAACTATTTCATTCTCCCTTTCTAATTTTTTAATCCAACTTAGTGGAAGTACATTACATTGAGCCCCAGAATCAACCTTAAACTTAATTATACTATTATCAATACATACATTTTCTGTCCAACTTTCCTCTAAATCTGAATTATTATTTTCATAAATGTTAAATATAGTCAGATTATCAATAACACCATCCTCATCATTTGAGTCAAAATCATCAACAACATTTACATGGCGGTTAAATTGACTGCTATTCATATTTTTATTATAATTGTTCAAATATTTACCTTTATGCTGATTTACCTTGTTATAGCTATAATTATCTGTTTTACTGATACCCATTTTGCATCCAACTGCAAAATGTCCCACCTGTCCACACTTTACACAATTTTTCCCAAAAGCAAAACATTTGCCCTTGATGTGTCTTCTTCCGCATTTTAGGCAACTGTACTCCTTACTATTATTATTGCCTCCATCGCTAGTACTGGGATTATCTTGTCTGAAACTTCTTCTTCTTCTAATTAGATTTACTTCTTCCTTGTTTAAATCTTTGGCTTGGATCTTAGTAGCTTCCATTGTCTTACATGTGTCCTCTGCAGTCTTCAGATTTAAATTACTTATTCCCAATAGTTTTTCTTGTAAATTATGATCTTGGACACCTAAAATTATCCTATCTCTTATGAGGCTGTCTTCTTGATTTTCAAAATTGCATGGTTTAGCCAATATTTTTAAGTCTTTTATAAAATGATCCATACTTTCTCCTTCTGCCTGATTTCTTGAAAAGAACTTAAAACGATCAAAGGTTTCATTGTTACGGGGTTTACAGTAATTATCAAAAGCTGTTATTACTTCTTTGTAATTTCCTTGTTGTTCTTCTGTGAGCTTCAATGTATTAAACACTTCTATGGCCTCTTCTCCAGCATAACTTAAGAACAAAGCAATTTTTCGTTCATCTGATTTACCACTTAAATCGGTTGCTTTTAGGTAGATATCAAAATGTTGTTTAAACTTTTCATAGTTTTTATGTAGATTCTGATCGAATATTAGATTAGATGGCGGCTTAGATCCACTTAACTCCATTTTTTAAAACTTTACTAGGGAACTATTAACGCATCAGTACTTTACGATGCTTTTCCCAATGTATTCTTATTAATTTACACCTGACACCATGTTTCAAGTTGGCTTTATATTAAATTAAAATAATACAATATTAACTTGTGAGCACGTTTATTAAGTTCTGAACCTAACCTATGTATTATGTTCCCCCTCGCCCAGATGTCAAGTATCTCCGTGATCATAGAACATACAGGTGATATCTGACATGACACTATGAAGTATCATATATGTAACATAAACAAAACTTACAATAAAGTCCGTAGGATTTTCTTACTCACTATTAACTAAACTATATTGTTCACAAACAAAATAACTTTATTTTAATTTCAATAACTTGATTGAAAATGAAAACTCAATTTCCACCGATTAGATTACTTAGATTAGGAATTAACATACAATCAACTAGTTGACACAGCAGAAATCAAAAAGAGATCCTAAACATGTGCATGTGTAATTCACAGAACAAGAATAAAATCTCAATCTAACCTAACGTGACAAATGTGTCATAACTCATCTATACTGGTCAATGCCCATAATATTTACTGACAATATTCCATAAAATTCTAAGTTAAAGTGACCGTAACTGAATCTGTGAATGTGAAACGGCATCTGTCAGTTAAACTTGGGGTAAAGGTTACTTAACTCCTAGAGTTAACCACTGATTGTGAAACTGGCTGTGAATCGTCAAAATTGGTTGAACGGGAATTGAGAAAGACGATTTTGACTTTTACCTATCGTTCACTAAAAGTTCAGGACCGGGACTCCGTGCCACATAGAATTCTATCGTAGAATTCTATTGTCGTTTTCTATCTACAACGGCGATAGTAACGTGTATTGTCACACTAGCCTGTCACGGGAGTAATGAATCCTACTGCAACGCCCCTAACGAACATTTCCGAATTAGCGTTCTTAATTTGTTCATGTCACATTGTCACATGTGTCACTTTACTTAGACGGGAGGGTTGAAACATTCTGGAAAAAACTGATGGATATAAAATAAGTTGGATAAAAAATGAAATAAAAATATTCATTTTCAGTTTTATTGTGTAGTAGTGTAGTTAGTTATTAATGTTGAATTTTCGATTTATGTAAAGTAATGTACCTATCAGTTGAATTTTAAAATATCAGTTACGAAATTTAAATGATTATGCTCAAATATGATAGCAAATTAAAGTAGCAGGAACATATCAGAAAGAAAAATCAAGAGCTTAAACTGAAATACAAGAAGTTATATTGGTTATTAGATAGAAGCTCACAACAATCAAAACCAGTATGGTCCTATGGTTTACAGTTATGGAGCTGTACTAGTGAGAGTAACTATGCTTTCCTTCAAAGAGTCCAAAACCGAATACTAAGAAACATAGTAAACGCCCCATTGTATATCCGCAACAAAGACCTACATCGGGAACTTCGTATAACAACAATTAAAGAAGAAATAAAGAAGATTGTCAAAGGTCACGAAAACTGACTCCACAACCATACAAACAGGGAAGTGTTAGAACTTTTAGATAATCAAGACCTAGTCCGCAGGCTCAAACCCACCAAACCTTTTGAACTTGTGTGATAGTGATCAATCTGTAAATGTCACTGTCAGTTTAAATTCGGGCAGTGAACCTAGCCACAACAGTGAAGTGTGCAACAATTATTATTAGATTCTAAGGTGAACCCTTGGGAATACCTAGGAAACTACAGTAGTAGATTAAGTTAAACATAAAATGCTGGTTAGTCTTAGGATTAGGTGCATTGTTAATGTAATAAATAATAAAAAAAACTAAATTTTATTAATTACTACCTACAAATAATGGAAGAACACAATAAAGCAGAACAACATGATGGATAGATATAAAATATTTAATTAAAACTTAAATCTAACATAGGTATAAAAATGTGAAATTTTTTTATTCATAAAAAATCCTCATTTCTTTTGTATACGAGTGATCGTTTTCACTGATTTTATTTTCACAATCTTGTAGAGTAGTAACCTGATGTCAGAGGTACTTGGTTTTTAAAGTAAATTTTCAGATTTTGGAGTTTGTTTTTTCTTAGTACTAACAAACCTCACTTGTTTTTCATATTTCTTATTGCCAGGCTCATTGTAAACATCTTTTAATGTCTTACCTTCTTTTCCAATCAGACTTAGTATAGTGTCCATCATTTTTCCAACTTTCAATTTAACATCAGAAATTAGTTTTTTTGAAGAAATTAATTCATATATTATATCCAGCTTAACTTTAAGATCTTGGTTTTCATAACCTCCTTTTTTAATCATACTTTCGTTTATCACAGTATGGATAATATCATCAGTTTCTGTCTCAGTTTTTTGAATGGGTATTGATGGCTGAAAATTATTTCTAAAAACTGCATGTATGTGTTTGCAGAAATTACTTTTAATAAAAAAATCCAGGCAAGTACAGGTAAATTCATGGATACAAGTCTTACATTCGTTGCTAAAAATATGACAACTTTTATTTATTTTTAAACACTTATTTACCTTTTAAACATGATACTTTGTATTATTTTGAACTGATTTTACTTTCCAGTTATTTTCATCTATTTTGCAGATGTCTTTCAATTCAATATCCTTACTTCTTACATGTGTTTTCTTTATTAAATTCATTCTATATTAGTTATTACCTTTGACTTTTTTTTTCAATTTTTTTATTACTACATCACGTACCAAGTTTAAGAGAGCATACAAACAAGTGTCTACCCTTTTATTCTTTTTTCCTTGAAAATATACATATTTCAGTGTTCGATGCAATGCTTCTAAGTACATATTTGTGTTAATGCCCAGTCCTTTTCTGTAACAATATGCCCATAAATGACAACGACCAGCATAGTAAGTTTGGAAGTATTGACCAAAAGCCTCAGTATCCTCACAAGCAAATAATTCAGATAATACAAAATTTAGCAATTCTTGAAAATCGGCAGGATCAGTTGACTCTAATAACAAACGCAAGTACTTATACACTTTTGCTTTCATCACTTGATCACCTTTAATTTTATTCAAGTTCTTACGCCAATTTCTATCGATGTGCCAAGCACAAAGGAGGTGATTATCTGGTTTACTCATAATATTAGTCCACGCATTAAAAAATTCTGGAGCATCATCAGACATAAACACTTTAAATTTGATGTCACCAGTTTGTTCTTTAATAGAATTTAAAAAAATGTGTTAAGACATTGGTATCTGCCCTGTTTGAAAGCAAGAAAGCAGTAGGCACCTCTTTTCCAAATTCATCCACAATCATAAGTGTTGTTAATAAGAAATCATAACTTGTAGTTCCATGCATTGAGTCCACACATATTTTGTCTGAGCCAAACAGTTTCAATTGTTTTTCTTGAAATTTCGTCATGAATATTAATGCAAAATCATTTATGTTGAATACATTAGGGAGATCATCTGAGCCTTGCTCTTTGTAAAATATAATTGAAAATTCATCTTTTAGGGATCTTAATCGTTCAACCCATAAGCGAATGCTTATGACATCATTCTGATGTAGCTGAACATATTCTTTTAAAGAAAAGTCCCTGGTTATATTTCTCAAGTCTTGGCGATCTAAAAGACTGAGTCGTCCAAGGGATTCTTAAGAGTAAATCCCATTACGAATATCATCTAGGATTTTTTGGAATGACACACCTTCAGAGATGTTTCCTTAAAATAAAAAAATGCAAAGTTAATACAACATTACAGTAGAAAAAAATGAGACATACCTGCTATTTGTTTTCTTTCAGTTTTAGTCAAATTTATATGGGTTAAATTACAATTATGGCCAAAATGAGGCGTATACAAAGTGGCCTTTAACTAATTTCCATTACATATTAAATCCAAAGTTGAAGGACAAGTAACATCTAACTTAGAAAAACACTGAAATTTTAAAAATTTCTGTCTATTGTTTTGAGACGTATATCTGCTTGCTTTAAATGACCTATGACAAACATAGTATGTCTTTTCTATTTTGCTAGTTATTTTTTTACCAGTGGTTTTTACATAAGAGCATTTCATGTTTTTCTCAATAGTCTCTTTCCATGTTCTAAAATCTAAAAAAATATTTCGTTAGTTCATATAATTAGCTATTAATAAATAACACTAACCTGCATAGTTTTCGAATTCCTTTTCTTCCTTAAACAGCTCAAGTTTGTGATCTGTAATTAAGTGATTTCTGTATTCGGAGTATGTGGAGAGAATCCGAAAGCAAGAGGTACACACTAAAGATTTTTTTCGACTTGTTGTAGCCGGTTCTGCTCCATGTAAGGGTTTAATATGTTTATTCAAATTAGAAATTGTGCTAAACGTTTTATCACAATATTTACAAAGGTTTCTTGTCACTGCTTTTGTTTCCATTATAAATATAATATATTATAATACAAACACAAAACCTCGAAGTAGCCGAAAATAAAATCCAGGATATAAAATTCACAGTACGAATAATTATAAAACAATAAAAGAGTACATTAGGTATAAAAGTTCTAGGTTATTTTCAAAATTCAAATTCAAAATAAAACCAAACTTGTCAATAATGAGTTTGATATATTTCCGATTGGTGCGCCACAGTAGGAATCATTCCTCCCGCGACCGGCTTGTGTATTGTCACTCCGTGCGTATGTCGTTTCGCTTCGGTATTTTCCGATCTCTCTATTATTGAATGTAAAAACATTAACCTGTTGGTTTTACTCAAATATCGCATTTATTGTCTATTATCTTTGTTTGTAACACATTTTAGAGAAAGAAAGTACTATTTTTGGGGTTTTTAATTGTTTGGGTTGACTTTTTCGGTTTCGGTTTATTGCGCGGGTCATTTGCATGCTGCTGTTTGTTTTTGTTATTTGAAGTCATTTTTAAAGAGCTTCGTCTTCGTTATATTTTTGGATAAAAATGAGGGTCCCAATGGAACATTGGGAAATGTTGCTTTCATTTTGCGAAGAATATCCAGAATTAATAACAAATAAATTTAATGGAAGTGAGGGACGAGCTAAAGGAATAGCTGTGTGGCAAACTGTTACCACAAAATTAAACAGTTTAGGATATGGCAAAAAAAGCATAGAGGGATGGAGAAAGGTAAATATTTTAATTAATTAATCATGAACAAAATAATTGTGTGGAAACATAGTGTGGAAGCAGCTTCCTTAAGAAGGGCACAACAAAAGACTGGTGGTGGTTCACCTCAGCAACCTCTTTTATCTACATTGGAGAATAGACTTTTAAGTATTATGGGGGTCACTGCTGTCATTGTTAATGAGTCTGTATCCGAATTAGGTTTTGGAGAGGTAGATAAATTTTATAATTTATAGTAATATACTAACCATATTGTGGAAAATATGTAGAAATCTAATAATAATTTAATTTGGTAGGTTGAAGTCCAACATGTTGATGTTGAAATGACAAATAATAGTATAATGGTGGAACATGATTACCATATCGAGGTAGGTACATTTATTTTTGGAATAATGTTAGAATTTGAAAAATAGTAATTTTTGTGCATGTTTGTTTTTTGATGAGAAATGCTGCTGTATAAACTTTTACAGTGTTATAGAAGCAATATCATCTGGGGGTCTATTTTCTTCGCCTTATTTGCTTTATGGCATTTTCTTGGTTGGTCTTGTTTCATAAATTTTCATTTGAGATTCGATTAGGATATAGGTATATGATGTGTAGAATCGTTTTAAAACTTTAATTTAATAAAGTGTACTTGCTGCTAAACTCTTTCAACATCATTTATAAATCCAATTTATTTTTTTTTTCTGTACAAGAATTCGAGTATTTTCATATTTGTAAAATCATACTATTCATTTTTATTCTACTTGTACCAATAAAGAGTGATCATTCTCATTTGTGATTTAGATTTAAATATACTTTTTTTTTTATAGAACCAAGTACATGAAACTCCAACCAACCAACCCAGCACTTCTCGTGCCAACTCGGAAAGAGATGGAGGAGGTAATAAAAGCATTAAAAGAAAATTAGACTACCAGAATAATACGGGAACTAGTAATAAAAAAACATTTCGACGCAGGCCAATGACAGTTCCATTATCAAATGAACTATTGGATCTTAATAGACAATCAGTAGAGCTTTTGCAAAATGTTAGTAATAATACTGATAACATGGCAAGATCTCTGGAGAGCATTGCCATATCGTTGAAAATAATGGCCGAGATTTTAAAAAATAGTGGGTCAAGTAATAAATAATAGTTGTTAGTGGATCTATCCTTTATTAATTTTTATACTTGTTATAATGTTATAAATAAAATGTGTTGTTATTAACTAGATTGACTTCTTCCTATCCTATATGATAATCCTATCTAAAATATGTGTTGATAAGGTTTTGTCTAGCGTTATGTCCAACTGCTCTTAGCAAGTAGTTGTTAGGAATAGGAATATTAGGGTTTTCATCATGTAATGGCAAATCAAAATCTAATCCACCATTTATGCATATGTTGTGTAAAATAGCACATGCATTGGGAATATTGCCAACTTTTTCTGGAGAATACCTCAATATTTTTGAAAGACATAGAAATCTTCCTTTAAGCACTCCGTTACATCTCTCAATAAAATTCATCATCACTGGCTCGACAACCCTTTTTGGGTCTTGGCCTGTTCCAGGATTCTTCTCCATTATGATCTGTTTCGTGCTTTTTTTCTCCAGTTTTTTATTTTTAAGGTTGTTATATCATTTTCTATTTGTTCTAAGTATCTCAGTTTCGGTCTTCCTCTTGTTCTTTTTCCTACTTCTCAATACAATTACGTGCTTTTATATGTGCTTGAGTATATCTATACTCTGGAGTATTTGGCAATGCATTTTTAACAGGAGTCATTAACCATGGCTCTTGTGGATATCCAGAATCACCTAGTAACCAGCTGTTTCTTTCACCTAGCAAACAAAATATGTAATTTAAAGTATTTTCTATCATACAGTTTGTTGTAAAACATCTAACATACCCCTTTGGTAATTAATTTCCAATTCTGCTCTCACTCTTGAGTTTTTCCAGATAAAAGAATCGTGGGTAGCACCTGCATATCTGCAATTTATGTTTAAAATTTTCAATCTATGGTCACACACCTGAAACAAGTAATAAATTCACACAATAAAAAGTGAAAGGAAAGTAACTTGGTATATAATATATAATAAAACCATTAAAAACCTACCAACTGAATGTTTTTAGAGTGGTATCCTTTTCTATTGACATAATTGTGTTCCTCAACTACTGGTCGTAGTATTTCCACATGCGTGCAATCTACAACTCCAATCACTCCAGGGAAATTAAATGCTTCCATAAATCCTAGTTTTATTTCATTTTTTGATTGTAATGTTGTTGGGAAACATATCCATTCATTTGCCAATGTATTGATAATAGCAGATGTAACTTCTTCCACTGCTCTGGACATGCTTTGTTGAGACATGGATATGTCAAATCCACGGCCAATAACTCTTTGATATGCTCCAGTGGCATAAAACCTTAAGGATCCAAAGAATTTCAGCAGAGGAGGAATGGCTACTGAATTATTTGTGTGTACCATATTGGGTGCAATTTGATTATAAACATATTGTGCCATCTCCTTATTCAACCTAAAGAGTTCTTTAAATCGAATATCTTCTATAGCGAAAGGATTGCTTTCATCTCGCATTTGGCGCCTCGTTAACGCTTCGATACGAATTTGCTCTAACCGCTCCTCATTTTCCCCTGCTAGTATGTTTATTATATTAATAGGTAACATGCCTACACTATTTCCACGATCTCAGCAAAATAAAATAAATTCTTACGTAAAAACCAAAAACAGTTAGAATCTACACATAACCTTAATCTCCAAAATAAAAATAAATAAATTTACTGTCAACTTGCTTTTGGAATATAATACGCTTGCGCTATATAGAATTCGATAGGTCTCTGGAGATAGAAACGAAACGACCAAAATAATAGCATTCATGCGACAATTCGGATGTACGGAGTGCCGACGTTGTAGAATCTTCTCTATATGTAGAATACTACATGGCACAGGGTCCCACTGCAGGTTAGAGATCGGAAACTGTTGATAGCCTTTGCCATCGATAGTTGGTGTCGAACTATCGATTATTATAGATAGTTTTCGATAGTAACATATTTTTTTAATGTTCATTTCTGAGCATGCGTGGTCTACATATTGACTATCGCTAGCTGTCATTTTTAATCCATGATCAGATCACTTGTTCCCATTCCAAGGTGTATATTAAATGGTTTTTGGAAATTGTAGAATATTTGTTTTTTAAGAGATCAGATATAAATTATTATAAAGTCAGTTACAGTAATTTTGAGTATATATATATATATATATATATATATATATATATATATATATATATATATATGTTCGGAAAGATTTCCGCGGTTAATACAATTAAACTTAGAGCTAAGATTAATATTATATAAAAATTAATATTAAACTCACCAGTCTTCCGGGTTGAACCTCGTCGATATCCATTTTGCCGAGCTTTTGACATCCTCTCTGATGTCTTCTTCAGGGCTTCCGAGGTCTCAGTCTCCCGAGCCCCCAGACACTACTACACTCACTAGTTCACCCACTAGTTCACTATATATATATATATATATATATATATATATATATAAAGTAGTTAGGTATTATTGACTGACACGTTATGTAAAATAAAGTTTTATTTTGGGGTTGCAGTCATTAATAGGACAGGAAAGTGAAACTCTTTGTTCTTTATCTAGCTTTCGCAAAATTTATTTGCTTCTTCAGGATATGCTAAAATATGGTATCAGTTAATACAATGAAATTAAAATTAAATAGCATTGTATAAAACTAGTATAAAAACTTACAACATGAAGTTAATCCATTAAATTTTCAAATTTACAAAACATTAAAACTTAGCTTATTAAAATTATCTAGTTATGTAAGTACAATATTTTAATTTTATTTAATTTTGTACAAATTCATTATGACATTGATTATGTTGATGTTTGATTTATGTCAGAAAGACACTCGTTTCTGTTTATTATATTTTTTGTTGTTGATAACTAATGTTGATAAACATTTTTGACTTTTTTTTAACTTTTTCCTCCCTGAAGTCAAACAATGTTTTTTTTTTGGCTTAGGTTCTCCAAATTTGTCATTACTTTCATTCCCAGATTTAAAACATTTTTCTTTTCGAGCTACAACTGTCATTTCGTTTTCTAATAAAATAGAAGCCTCGTCAGCATTTTCTTTCATTCGAAAGGCTTCTTTTTAAAACCTGGGATCTATTATGGTGCTGATCCTCGTAATTGACCTAGATTGACATTGAAAAAGTCTTTTGGAAATAGATTCAATTAATCCTAGTCGAAAATTGTTCCCTATTTATGTACCTGTAATTTCTGATATAAGTGTATTATGGATTCCATAAACTATCGGAATTATTAACGAGATTGTTACATATTCAGTTCCTGAAATTTTTTTGGTTGCCTCTTCAAAACAACCCAACAGTTTCTCCAAGTCTCCTAAAATTGAGATCTCATCGATAGTAAGAGGGGCTGGAGCTTTTCTGATCTTCAATAGTGTCTTATTTAATGACTCAGAAGTCTTTAAAATCCTTTGTATCATGTACAAACAACTGTTCCATCTTGTAGGCACTTCTTGAACTAACTTATAGGGCTCCTTATTTTCATTTTCAGTTCCTTTCCATTCCTGTACTTCTTTGAATTTGTCATATGCTACACAACTTGATTTAAAAAATTTAACAATTTCTTTGCACCTCTTTAAAATTGCCTGTACAGGTTCCACAGAGAAATTTTATGTGATGTTAGTCTGCCTATTAGATTTCTAGATATGTGTCCGATGTATGACTTATCACAATTTTCGCATGGTATTATATAAACTACATTTGAGCTTTCCATAATGCTAATAGGCGATTTAGTTTTTGTATACAATGATGCTAATGTTTTAACATTTTTAGTTGCAATTTTAATATCAGAATAGTTAGCAAAGACTTTAGTAACTTTGTACGTAACCATAATAACAATCAAGAGCTAGTTATTAACAACAAAAAATATAATAAACAGAAACGAGTGGCTTTCTGACATAAATCAAACATCAACATAATCAATGTCATAATGAATTTGTACAAAATTAAATAAAATTAAAATATTGTACTTACATAACTAGATAATTTTAATAAGTTAAGTTTTAATGTTTTGTAAATTTGAAAATTTAATGGATTAACCTCATGTTGTAAGTTTTTATAATAGTTTTATACAATGCTATTTAACTTTAATTTCATTGTATTTACTGATACCATATTTTAGCATATCCTGAAGAAGCAAATAAATTTTGCGAAAGCTAGATAAAGAACAAAGAGTTTCACTTTCCTGCCCTATTAATGACTGCAAGCCCAAAATAAAACTTTATTTTATATATATATATATATATATATATATATATATATATATATATATATATATATTTAAATTAGTTACAAACAATTAAAACAACCATTGATAAGTTATAATTAATTAAGGTGTGTTTTAGATATATTTTTCCAAGAACCAAATTATTTACACAGAAAGGTTTTTGTAAATATAGTTCATTTTTAACAGTACCTACATTTTGAGAAATAACCACAAGCCTGAAGTTTGCTGATAAAATTGTTTAATCCTAAAACAGCTAGAGATTGCAATATTTTAATTTGTCATTGTTTCTTCAGTAGAATCAGTTGACAAACAAATTTTTTTAAAAGTAATAAAACACAAAAATTCATTAACTAAATATTTTATTTAAGTTTCCAATAGCTACGAATTTTTATTTTAAAAAATTAGCGTGTTTAATGTACAGGGCTTTAATCGTGCCCTTCTTTCACAACTAATCTGGCCTGCGGCACTAAAATTGCTTTCGGATTCTAGTGAAGAACCTGGAATTTGTAAATATTTTAATGCTAGTTCCTGTATAGGGAATAATTCAGTTCCATTAACCTGAAAGTTAAAACAATATAATATGGAATTATTTTAATCAAATAAAAAATACTCAAAAAAACTACAACATGGGTACTACATACCTTCCAAAATAGCAATGGATCTGTTTCGCTGGATGCATTTTGTCTTTCAAGAAATTGCCGTTTCGTAATGATCACATCTGCCAAAACATTTTTGACTTTTTTTTAACCTTTTCCTCCCTGAAGTCAAACAATGTTTTTTTTTGGCTTAGGTTCTCCAAATTTGTCATTACTTTCATTCCCAGATTTAAAACATTTTTCTTTTCGAGCTACAACTGTCATTTCGTTTTCTAATAAAATAGAAGCCTCGTCAGCATTTTCTTTCATTCGAAAGGCTTCTTTTTAAAACCTGGGATCTATTATGGTGCTGATCCTCGTAATTGACCTAGATTGACATTGAAAAAGTCTTTTGGAAATAGATTCAATTAATCCTAGTCGAAAATTGTTCCCTATTTATGTACCTGTAATTTCTGATATAAGTGTATTATGGATTCCATAAACTATCGGAATTATTAACGAGATTGTTACATATTCAGTTCCTGAAATTTTTTTGGTTGCCTCTTCAAAACAACCCAACAGTTTCTCCAAGTCTCCTAAAATTGAGATCTCATCGATAGTAAGAGGGGCTGGAGCTTTTCTGATCTTCAATAGTGTCTTATTTAATGGCTCAGAAGTCTTTAAAATCCTTTGTATCATGTACAAACAACTGTTCCATCTTGTAGGCACTTCTTGAACTAACTTATAGGGCTCCTTATTTTCATTTTCAGTTCCTTTCTATTCCTGTACTTCTTTGAATTTGTCATATGCTACACAACTTGATTTAAAAAATTTAACAATTTCTTTGCACCTCTTTAAAATTGCCTGTACAGGTTCCACAGAGAAATTGTCTTGAACAACTAAATTTAAAGTATGGGCAAAACATGGCAGATGCCTTATTTTTAAAACTTCACATGCTTTTATCATGTTTGCTGCATTATCAGTTACAATACATGTAACTTTATTAGTCAAATTCCAATCGTAAATTATATTTTTAAGCGTTTCTGCTATTACTTCTGCCGTATGACTTTTTTCCAGCTGTCTTGTAGCTAGCATTACTGCTTTTAAATTAAATGAATCATCAACAAAATGACATGTGCCACATATATATATATGATTCTACTGTCACGGATGTCCAAATGTCTGTTGTTATTGCAACATATTTTATGTTTGTAAATATATCTAAAAGTTTAGTTGAAGATTGCATATAAAAATCCTTTAATAATTTATCCTTTATTGTCCTTGTACTAGGCAATAAATATCTTGGATCCAATAAATTGATAAATTTTTTAAAACCTTCATCATTAACAATGGAAAATGGCTGATAATCTGTGGCTATCATTAGTGCAAGTGCTTTATCTAAATCATACTGGTGTTCTCTCCTAAAAAAAGAACTAATTGACCTTACATTTGATCTGGCCAAACTTGTTTCTAATTAAGTTGGATCATATCGACTGGATCCTAAAATAAATTCAGAGTTTAAGCTATTATTAGTAATATATCAAACACAATAGATATGAAGGAAAAAAAATTCATACCTTCACCAGAACTTTCTCCTTTTTCTAAATTGGGATGATATCTTTTAAGGTGGTCAAGGAGATTGGAAGTGTTTCCACTTGTTTTATATTCTTTACCGCAAGTTCTACACTTGGCTATTCTTCTATCCTCAGACTTTTTAAAATAGTCCCACACCAAAGACGTTTTTTCCGTTTAAAACAAGATTCCCTTTTGGAGGTAGGCAAATCTCAACTAATCTCAAACTAGGTAGTTCAACTCAAGTTTAACCTGAACTTCAGGTTAAACTTGAGTTGAACTCCATATGAGAAAGCGGCTCTTTAAATATTTAAATATAATTGTTAATGAGGTGGAACGAGGTTTAAATTTTAGGAGACATTTTATTTACCAATATTTTGCATAAGAATGAAAATATATTATTGAATACTTATCTTATTATAGATATATAGGTTAGCATCATCATTAGCTTGATAACAATTGTTATTCATGATTTGTTCTTTTAATTTTTAAAATTTCAATATTTAATTGTATTTCTTCCTTATATCTATCTTTGTTCAATTGGCATTTGTTTGTTTATTATGAGAATGCATTATTGAATACTTGTATTATGTTAGCTGTAGTATGTTCTATCTTATTTCTCAAAATGTCAGCATCATTATCATTAGCTTGATTACACTATTTGTTCATGATTTGTTCTTCAAATTTTTTATTTTTAAAATTTCAATATTTTATTTTATTTCTTTCTTATAGCTAATCTTTGTTCAATTCAAAGTTATTATTATTATATTATTATTCAAATCATATCTAGCGAACAGACATTTTAAACAAGAAGATGCATACACTGATCTCAAGGATATTGAAGCCGGTGTTCCACAAGGGAGTGTATTGGGTCCAGTCCTATACCTAATATACACGTGTGATATACCTGAACTAGAAGACGACACCATAGCTACCTTCGCAGATGACACTGCTGTCTTAGCGGTAAGTGACACCGTCGAAGAAGCTACAGAAAAACTACAAAATTCAATAAATAAAATCCATGAATGGACCAAAAAATGGAAAATTAAGCTGAATGAGAATAAATCAGTCCATATAAATTTTACCAATAAGAGAATTAATAATATTCCAATTAGAATAAACGATGTCCAAGTCTCTATTGCGACATCAGCAAAGTACTTGGGGATCACTCTTGATGCGAAACTTCGCTGAAAAGCTCGCGTGAAGAAGAAAAGAGAAGAACTAGGCATCCGCTACAAGAAAATGTATTGGTTGATGGGAAGACATTCTTCCTCTCTATCCATAAATAATAAACTCCTAATCTATAAACAAATACTGAGACCAGTATGGACCTATGGCTGCCAACTCTGGGGCTGTGCCAAGCCTAGTAACATCAAAGTAATCCAGATATTCCAGAATAAAGTGCTGAGGAACATCGTAGATGCGCCTTGGTACGTTAGGAACAACGACCTTCACCGGGACCTCAAGATGGAAGACGTCAATCAGATAATCTAGAAATTTGCAGGGAGCCATGAACAACGACTCCATCATCATTTAAACGTCGAGGCTATCCAGCTCCTCGACAATACGAACCTAGAGAGAAGGCTCAAAAGAACAAAGCCTTTTGAACTGGTATAATGAGTGAGTGAAAAGCAGAGCAACGTGTTGTGCAAGTATGCATGCTAAATTTAATGCTAGTTATTAGAAATAATAGGAAAGATACTAGCGAGTAGACACCTAATTTTAAGATTTCATTAGTAATTTAAGTTAGAAACAAATTGATAATTGGTCTTACTGACCAGATTTTAATGTAAGTACACTTGTGTAATATTAATTGAGGAAATGTCTTTCTCCACAACCTTAAAAAGTTTTTTGGTTTCGTCTACAGACTTTAAGCCTTGAACAACAAACTCTCCTGGTTCAGGCCCTTTTTGTTGTATTATGCACAAATACTGGTATACAGTTGCTCCCCTCTTACCCCCTAAAAACTGACCAATTACAAAGTCTCCTTCCTTAATTCTACTCTGGCTGACTAATACAGCATTTTCGTCTGCACTACTTTCTGAAGTAAATGAAGACATCCCCGACTTTTCATACATGATTGATGCAGGAGAAGAACTAGAGGGGAATGAAGGTACTACAACCTTTTGTTTTAGTATTCGCTTTTCTTCTGCTTCTTTTTTTTTAGTTTGTCGTACTACTTTTCTCCTTTGCTTCTCATCCTCTGATCTCTGTTTAGCTTCATTCTTTTTTTGCAAAATATGCAAGCATCTGAGGGGAAGTAACTACCGCTGGCAGCTTTTCTTTTTTTGCTCGTTTTTTGTTAATTTCAGAAGACTCAACAGGCCAAAACAGAGTTCTTTTGAATGGGGAAGGTACTAATGGATCTACTTTGGATCCAGGATGAGTTACCAACGGGTGAAGGAGTTGATGGAATCATATTAGCATTAATCAAATCAGCTGGTGCTGTGGAAGGTCCCGCTAATTGATCATTCTGAGCTGAGGATAAACTAGGATACTTAGTTCTTCCTGTTGTTCGGGATTTTGAACTATCATACATTCCCTATTTTTCTGAATGCTAGATGTTTTTGCGGTATGCCATAAGTAGTACAAAGAATAATCTCTTATATCCCCTCGCCAGTCTCCTACATTTTTTTCAAATTCTTGCATTTTAGGTGGTCCTATTTTTTCCTCAAGTATATTAAGGAATGTATCATGAGGTACACCAACAGACTGCAACTGTTGAACTTGAGGCTGGACCTTATGTTGTGACACTTCTGGAATTTTAACTACCGTTGGGTCCCATGGTACTAGACCGCATGCCTTAAAACCGTTTTGAATTGTTGGTGCAAGTTTGACTAATATTTGATATAATTTATTATAAGTTGATATTAAACGTAATTGGATTTTAGGAACGTGAATGCATTTTTACAAATCAGAATGCTCAAATATTTGATATATTATAATAAACATATTTTTCTTGTTTGTTTGATGTTTTTCAATATCTCTGCATTTTAAACCTCATGAGAGGTTACCTCTGATAAATCACGTTATGGTAATATGACTATATCGTCGGCATACTACCAAAAGTGACCAAGTCATATTTAGGTAGTTTCCAGAAAATGAAGTAAAAAGTTTTAGAAGTAACTATAAAATCGATAAAAAACTGATAACTACACAGTTTTGAAGGTTTTGTGTTTCTGGAGTTACGAAAGTCAAAGCCGAAAACGGTTTTTTAAAAAATTAATTTTCGTAACAAAATTTATTTATTGAGAACGTACAGGTATGGTAACAACTACAAAACAAAAAGCTCTTAATCTAATTAAACACTGGTATATATAGTCTTTCTATATGTCGTCACACATTGGATAATCCAGGGACGTAACTCCTCCTCCCTTAGAAAGAAGCATATCCTTGGGGTGTGCTTCTTTACACAATAAATTCTTGGGTTTCTTTTTTTCTTCTTTCTTCTTGTTTTTTTTGACGCACAGTTTTACAATATTTAGTTAAATAATATAAAATTAAAATGAAAATTATTATATATATACAGATTGTCCAAAAACTTGTTTGCTTAAAATAAATTGAATTATTATCTTTTAAATTATATTTTTGTGTTTCTAACTTTTCCAAAATATCTTTAGTCTTTCTAAGGTTAATTGTATTAAGATTTATTGGTGAAAAATTTGAACTTTCATTTTGAAAAATATTAATAGAAGGAATAACTTTTGGAAGATTTATATGAGCAAAGTGACTTTTAATAATTTTTTTCTGTTTGGAAGACTTCATTCTTGATTTTCACGGTACATTCAGGAACTGATTCTAAAACGTAGCTTCCATGTATTGGTAAATTTTCTTTTGAGTTTGGGCACTCGATAATTGCTAATTCTTCTTCTGGAACTGTAACTATCCATTTTCCGTCGCTGATTCTTGTAGATTCTATCTTCTTTATCTTTACTTCGAAATATTCACATGACAATGCCTTTTTCTTGAAATTTATTAATTGGACTGCACAAGGGGCTTCTTCGGTTATCGTTAGTCTATTCCTTCCTTTACATATGTACTCTTCTGAATCTATTTCTGTGCATATATCTTCCATGTAGATATAGCTAAATTCATTAAGTGCAAGGAAAGGTTTGTAAGGTAAATGAATAAGATAATTTGAGTTGTTCATAGGAATAGGAATAGGGAATAGCTGGTAATAATCATATATTTCCGATTCAACTAATGGAATCTCTAATACAAATGTAATTATAGAATTTACTGAATAGCTCTTAATATTTATTATTTTCTCATACTGAATTATTTTTCCTAGTGTAGTATCAAAAGGCATTAATTTTGACTTTGTCTGAGATTTTGCTTTCTTTATTTCATTTAAAAGTTCAATTGGATTTACTATAGAATTGTGCAAGGTATTTATTTTGGCAAATGAGATTGCAGTTTCTACTTTCTCAAAAATATCATAAATTGTTTGATAAAGTAAAGTAATTTGATTTATTATTATAAATGACTGAATATGTGTATACATACTTTTTTCAAATAAAGCTAATTTATTCTCTATAGCTTCAATTTTTGATTTCAAAATCAATTGATTATGTGAAATATTATTTATAGTATTATTAAAAGTATTTATAGAATCTTGCAATAAAGATATTTGTCTTAGGGAATTTACTTTTAAGTTACTTTGATTATCTTTTAATTGTTTTATTTCGTTTTCTATTCTTTGTGCGTCTTCTTGGTCCATATTTCCTGTAATACATTTTATTATTGTTCCTAGAGGATTTAGAAGTCCTCTTTTTATTCTTTTTTCTTCCTTATACAAAGGTGGATTAATTTGATATATTTGTTCTTCTATTTTACTTTGTAACGTAATTAAAGGGATAAATGAGTTTTCTAATTCTGGATAATAACTTGTTTGATTTCTGAAACTTGTGTGTAGTATTTGAGCTTCATTTTTCAATAAATAAAATTCTTGTATGACAGAAGTTAAATTGTAAATTTGTATAAATGTCCAGTGTGTAGAAATTATTTTGGAGGTACCTAATCTAAAAGGTAGGAGTCCTGGATATGTAGTTACATCTTCAAACTTGACTAAGTTGTCTCTTGCGTTGATAAAGTTGACTGCTCCGAAGATTCCGACGATAAATCTGAAATATTAGGCATTATTTTAGTTTCGTTTATGTGGACTATTATTTTCTTTTTATTCTTGGGATTTTCAATTTCTATTTTCCCATTTTCTAATATTTGTGTAAGTATATAAGGTCCAGTATATTTTCTACTTAATTTTCCTCCGCGAGTTTCTGTTTTTCTATAAACTTGTGATCCTAAACGAGGATCTTTTGAGTTTCTATCTTTATTTCTTTTTCCAATTATATTCTCTTTAAGTTTTTGATTTTCTTCTTGTATACTTGTATATAGAGCTTGACTATTATTTTGATGTGCATTAACATATTGAGTATAAGCTTGTGCTGGAATAAGTCTCATGGGATCTTTACTGTCTGTATGTCCCGATACTAATTCGAAAGGTGTATGGCCAGTTGCTGAGTGTATAGTACTATTATAGGCAATAAGAGCATAAGGCATAATGGAAATATTATCTGCATCTTTATCTTTTTCTTTTAGTAATCTTAAGTGCTCAGTTAAGGTAGAATGGAATCTTTCTACCGGGGAATTAGATTCGTGATGATATGGAGTAGTAAAATGTATTTTTATTTGATGCGTTTTTAGTAATTCGTCTACAACGTCATTTTTGAATTCTCCGCCACTGTCTGCAACAATTTGCTTCGGTATTCCGAAAAATGAAAAGAAATGTACTAATTGTTGACACGCTGATATCGCTGTGCCAAAATATGGTAACGCTTGGCCATATTTTGAAAATTTATCTATAATTGTTAAAAATCTTTGATTGCCAACTTTATAAGTATCTATATGTATTATCTCAAAAGGCTTGGATGGTGTGTGGGTTAATATTAAAGGTTCTTTATGTGGATTTCTATTATATTTTGATCTTTGGCATATCTCACATTCGTTTATATATTTTTCTATATCTTTTTTCATTGATTTCCAGTAGTCATTTATTTTTAAAGCTCTAAGAGTCTCTGAAATTCCTCGATGATTCGTTTTGCCGTCGTGCTTATATTTTATTAGTTGATTTCTTTCTTCTGGTAAAACATTGTTAACTAATTTTGTACATTCAATCAATTTTAATTTTGTAAAATATTTACGCCATACATTTTGAAATGTTGGTCGTAATTCTTGAGATAATTTTTGCACGCATTTTCTTTTAGGAATTGTGTCACACTTTCTTCGTCAGCTGAAATATTAGCTCTTATTATTTTATGTCCTTCAAAATTCTCGCATTCGCGTTTTAAATAATTTGCAAAAGGCGCTCTCTTAACGATAAGTTGATAGGCTTTATTGTTTATTATTTCATCCAACAATGAGAATCTATTTTCATTTGAAGATTCAGCACTATGGGCTGTATCTGTGTCTGAGGTATCCATTTCAACGTTTTCATTGTTCTTATTTCCTGTTGATATAATTTTATTTACTTGTGGGTTTTCTGTAACCTCATTGTTATCGAGAATTTGCAAAGTTTCATTTATTACATTTTCATCAACTATGTCTGGATTAAATTCAGCTAAAAATTGGTCGATATCAAAATCTATGTCACCGGGATTATTTATATTTGATTCTGTTTCAATTGCATTAATATTTATTCGACTTAAAGAATCGGCAATATTCGTTTTACCGGGTTTATATTTTATAGTATAGTTAAATTCTTCTAATTTTAATCTCCATCGTAATAATTTGGAGTTGGGTTCCTTTAAATTAAATAACCATATTAGGGATCTATGGTCGCATAAAATTTCAAAAGATCTGCCGTATAAATAAGGTCTAAATGTTTTACAAGCCCATACAATTGCTAAAAGTTCTTTTTCTATCGTAGAATATTTTTGCTCTGTTTGATTAAGAGTTCTTGAGGCATACGCTACGGGTAAATCATTTGGGACTTTTCCTTGTGACAAAATTGAACCTAAGGCTATATTTGAAGCGTCTGTAGTTAATATAAATGGTTTTGAAAAATCTGGATATTTTAAAATTGGAGCATTAATTAAAAGTTCTTTAAGATGATTAAAAGATTTTTTAAATTCTGGAGTGTGTATAACTTTTGCATGTTTCTTTAGACACATAGTTAAAGGTTTAGCTATTTTGGCGAAATTTTGGATAAATCTTCTGTAATATCCTGCTAATCCTAAAAATGACTTTATTTCTTTTTGTGTAGTAGGAATAGGAAAGTTTTTGACTGCATTTATTTTTTTTCTGGATTTGGTCGTACTCCGTCTTTTGTTATAATATGACCTAAATATGCCACTTCTGTTCGTAAAAATTCTGATTTATCTAGCTGTATTTTTAAATTAGATTTTCTTAGTCTTTCAAAAATTGCTTTCAGTCTTTTAACATGTTCTTGCAATGATGGGGAAAAACAATTATATCATCTAAATATATATATAGCATATTTCATTCTGATATCCTCTTAATACATTATTCATAACTTTTTGAAAAGTAGCTGGGGCATTTTTCAATCCAAACGGCATACGTAAAAATTCATGTCCTGTCTCTGTGGAAAATGCTGTTTTTGGTACATCGGCTGGTTCCATTTCTATCTGGTGGAAACCATTTGCTAAATCTAAAGTAGTAAAATATTGAGCTCTTCCTAGACCATCTAGAATATTATCTATTAATGGCAAGGGAAATTTATTTTCTATTGTATTTTCATTCAGTTTGCGGTAATCTATAACTATTCTGTATTTCTTTTGGTTACTTGCGTCCATTTTCTTCTCTATTACCCAGATGGGTGAATTAAAAGGCGAGTTTGAATCTTGTATTATTCCATTTTTTAACATGTCATTTATTTGTCTACTAACTTCTTTTTTTATAAACTTCCGGATATCTGTAATTCCTCGTGTAAACCGGAGTATCATTAACTAAATCTATTTTATGCTTTATTTCATTCATAAAACTAAGGGGCGTTCCGTCTATATAAAAAATATCTGTATATTCATAACGTAATTTACTTATGGCTTGGTATTCTTTTTTGTTACAATGATTAAGTCTAAGTTTCTTGAGATTTTCTTTTTGTAGATAATCTATTTCTTCTTCTTCTATGTCCATCTCCTCAATATGATATGACTGAATATTACTTAAATTTTCTTCTTGAATATATTCTACATTAAAAGGTTCCGTAAATTTAATTTCCGCTGGAGTTTCTCCTAGGTTACTTATCATAGTAAAAGCGTTGTGATCATTTATCTCAATTAAACATGAAGGAATTTCTGCATTTCCGATTTTTGTATAATTTAGTATCGCTGTACCAGATCTTCTGTTAACTGGGACTTTAACTTTTTGAGCAGTTCTTGGTGGTATTATTATTTTACTAGGTTTAAAATATTTTTGTTTATTTGGATCTTGTGATGTTAAAAATATTGGAAGAGAAATGGTTGGGGTCTTTAGTTTTGAATCTTTAAAATCAATAATAGCATTGATTTGTGATAAAAAGTTGCATCCTAGCAAACCGTCAAAATTAGGAGAGAAATCGAAAAGATAAAATTTATGACAATTTGGATTTTTAAAACTAGGCAATATTGGAATGGTCATAGTTTCATTATGAATTGAAGTAGCGTGTGCAGTATGCACAGCAAATTGTTCAGGAATTATATATTTCGAAAAAAGTTCTCTTGCGAGGTCAGGTCTAAAAAAACTTTGTTCTGATCCTGTATCTATTAAAAATGTAGCATTAATTTCTGGAATTATTATCTTAGGTAATTTATCATATTGTTTAATGGCATTAAAATTTATGTGGCTGTACTTGTTGAGGCTTGGACTGGAAAATTTTCATCATTATATATTCTTCTTTCGTTTTCATTGCACCTTCTTAAATTATTATTATTATATGTTCTATCATTATCATTATATCTTTCTTCTCTTACATTATTACTCGTTATTTTATGATTAAATAAATGATTTGGAGAACGTCTATCATTTCTAAAATTACTTCGTAAACTAAAGTTATTGGAACTTGTATCCATTGGCTCAGGTCGCATTGAATTTCTGCTTTGATTTTGGGTAGGAATAGATGGCTGATATCTAGGTATATTTGGAAATTGTCTTTGAAATTGGTTACCATTATTATTATTAAAACCATTGTTCGAAAAACTTGGACGATTTTGAAAATTATTATTTGGATTTCTGAAAAAATTATTATTTCTGAATTGACTAGAACTTTGGGAAGAATGTCGATTTTGAAAATTATTATAATTCGAAAAATTATTATTTCGAGAAAAATTATTTCTATTTGGAAATGAAGAGTGTTGTGAATTATTATTTGAATTTCTATTGGAATTATTATAGGATCGAGAATTATTAAAATTTGAGGGTCTTGTATTATTATTTCGATTTTTAAAAGTAATAGAATTTTCTTCTTCTTTAGCGAAAGCCATTGCTTGTTCTATTGAATCAGGATTCTTTAATCTGACTACTAACTGCATGTGATAATTAAGGCCATTTATAAAAGTTTTAAGACAAAGATCTTCATATTGTTGAATTTTTAATATTTTTACATTTAATTGGTCATTAGACATATTTATTTTTGAACAAAGAATGCTTCTAGCATCCTGGATTCTTAAACCAAAATTTTGTACATTTTCGTTTCTTTCGAGTTTCATTGAAATTATATCTTGTATTAAACAATCAATTGATCTCTGATCAGAAAATGTTACTATAAGAGAATCTTTAATTTTTGCCCAAGAATCAAGTTCTGTTCTTGATGCAATAAGGTCTGCTGCTCTGTCAGTTAACTTGCTTAAAACAGTATCAAAAAGACAAACATTTATAGGATTATTTGCATCTCTATTGGTATGATTATTCAAAAAATTTTCACATGATTTAATAAATGTATTTAATTGTTTCGGATTGCCATTAAAAGTAGGAATGTTATCTGCTTGATATTTAATTAATTGAAAATTAGGTTGAGCCATTTCGTTAAATGTTAAATTTACTAAATTATCTAAAATGTCCTCCACAGTGAATCAAAAAATATATAATATATAGGTAAAAATATGGATTTTGGTAAAATAGGAAACACTTACATGAATATTTTCATTTTCTATAGACTTCAGACTATTTTTGTTCTTCCGTCTGCACCAATAGGATTCTGGACGATGCTGGTTCCTTCTCCCTGGTCTTGGCTTCTCCAATGGGTTGTGGATAATGTTTGTTCCTAGCCCTGGACGTTTGGCTGTTCCCGTACCCGAAATGTGGATTTTTTCCGTTAATCTTTAAAAAGAAAAATTGCACACCAAATTCGGCAAGGTTAACACGAACACTGTACAATTTCGAAAAATCCGAATGACTGCGCCAGTTACGAAAGTCAAAGCCGAAAACGGTTTTTTAAAAAATTAATTTTCGTAACAAAATTTATTTATTGAGAACGTACAGGTATGGTAACAACTACAAAACAAAAAGCTCTTAATCTAATTAAACACTGGTATATATAGTCTTTCTATATGTCGTCACACATTGGATAATCCAGGGACGTAACTCTGGGCTTTTTCATCTAGAAGCAAATAGTGTAGTTGATAACAAAATAGCTCCTATGATATACTAACAAGAATGCAATAAATATGACTTGGTCACTTCCGATGTAAGATAAAACTAACCAATATGACTTGGACATGACAAACTTTAGCAAAGAGAACGTAACTACCGATAAAAATAACAATAAAATGTTGCCTGTAGTGTAGAGATTTACTAATTACATACAATAAAATTAAATAACATCAATATCGCTATCTGAATCTGACACTGTTGGTTCTGGAACTCTATTATTCACAGGAAAGACTTGTACCAATCGTGATATTCAGGCGGAATTATGTTACTTGTTACGAGTTTAAGCAAACTGTTTTTCTTCTTTTTCGTAATTGGTAACAACGACTTATATAATGTTTGTAGATCTATCGTGGTTGGTGTCGGTCTCCCTCTTCCAGCTACCCGAAGAACATGAAACTCAGATCTGTATTTAAATAAAATACATTCTGGATTGGCCTTTTCATACCTCATGCATTTCATTTTCAACCATTCAACTTTGTTGCCTTTTTCATCTTTGCTTTTATTTTTAATCAGGTTACTTGCTAGAGCTTTTAAGTCAATGAAATCAGAACATCTTAATTCGTGAACGTCATACTAACTATAACTTTTATTTTTATTTCGCTTGGAACGTGTAAATCGGAAAACGTTTAAAAGGTCATTGTGTGTAAAGATGCATACATTTTTCTTTGCACTTTCGATTGCAAAATGCATTGAGTCCACCTCCATGTATGTGTGCTCTTTCTCCAAAAAATTATGTTGGAAAAATCAAAATCCATGTGCTGTACAATATACAGAAAGAGAGAAGAAAGAAATTGATTTCGGTTCTATCCACTGCAGCTGTCCGAAAAAACACTAATTTCTTTTACACTAGTTGGAATACTTTTAAACCCTCAGAGTAAAGCAGTTCCTATTTTACAACTTCCCCTTTGACCATTTAATTCTGTCCAAGAAAAGCAATAAGCATTATTGGGTTTCGCAGCTTCATAAATAGTTAAATTGTAGGCACATAACTTCCTTGTATAATACATTTGAGAAACGTCCGACGTTGGAATATCTAAAACACTTTGTAGATCAAGTTATAAAATTAGTATCTGCATTTGCTCTAACCTTGTCATTGCACTTGAGTTGATTTGCTTCGTCAGGTCGCTCAATATGAGCTGAGTGATCTTCATCTGATATTAATTTTTTTTTGTGTTTCTCGCATACTTTACAAAGATCCTTTTTAGGGCGAAAGAAAGATAAACTAAATTCTTTTCCAAATATACGACGGTAAGTAATTTCTGAAGATATCACACCTCAGCACTATACATAAAAAGGGCGATAAAAATAATTGTGAAAATTACCGAGGAATAGCTGTAACTGGATCTATGAGTCGAATATATGGAAAGGTGTTAAAGAACCGAATCGAGAGAGAATACTTGTATTATGAAGCAGAAGAACAAGCAGGATTTCGTACGGGTCGATCCACTATTGACCACATTTTCTCCTTAACCCAGATAATAGAAAAAAAGATGGCAAGGAATCAAGAGATTCATATGTTGTTCGTCGACCTACGGAAAGCCTACGACAGCGTTCCACTGAAGAAGCTGTGGCAATCAATGGAAAGCACGAATATTAATATAGAATTAATAAAAGCCGTCAAAGTGCTATACAACCAACCAATAATAAAGATAAAAGCGGGGACACAAATAACAACAGGATTTATAACATCAAAAGGATTAAAGCAAGGATGTTCAGCTGCCCCAAGTAGAAACACTGTATATCCATTTTTTTTTAAATAGCTTTTATTGCATTTTTGGATATGGGGTGATATTATCTACCATTTGACGAAGAAAAAAAAATAAAAAAATTTGCAGAACCACAATTTATGGTTGCTATGAAACACTGTATATCACATTCCAACTTCATTTTACCAATTTAAAACACATTATATCCATATTCCCAAGTATAAACACTGTATATACGGGATATACAGTGTTTTTATTTAGTTTTGGGATTTACAGCGATTTACCGTGGGAATCATAGAGTTTACATTTGCCAAAACTCAATACTGTCGATATCATCAAAATTATATTTATGTTGTTTATATTCTCTGAGACCGTTGAAGTTGCAATCATTACACATTTTTTAGTCGTTTGTTAGTTTGTGTTAAGTGAAGTACAAATTTGTCGGCATATTATAAATATGAATAAAAATCGAAGAACTCAGTTAATACTAGATATGAGTCGAAATCTGGACAACAATGACTGGGGAGAATCATCCACAAATGATACTCAAAGGTAAACGATTTTTTTATAGATAATATAGAACTTTTTATTCTTCTTCTTCTTCTTTTGCTTCTTGGAGATCATTCGATCAGTTTATCTGCCTGTGGCAGCTTCAGAATGAAGCATCATAAATAAAACTAAAAATAAAACTAACATAAAACTACATATCATAATATATTCAAAACTTTATTCTCATTATTGTTTTGGTTTTAGGGAGGAGCAATCGATTTATACCAAAGCTGATAGCAATAATGGTTACCCTCAAGAGATTGATGAAATGCTTAGACGTGATTTGGAGGTTTCATCTTCAGAAGGGGATAGTGATGATAGCATTACCGACCCACATTACCAACCTGACTCGAATCCTGGAAACGTGAGTGATCATCCAGATTCGACATCTGAAAGCATACCTACTGAACGCCAAAGCATACCTACGGAACGAAAAGTCACTAAGAAAAGGAGACAAATGTCAGCTATAGAAAAAAGTATAGATAACAAAAATAAACATCCCATTTTGCCTAGATGCACTGCGAAGTGTAAGAAGTCTTGCTCTCAATTCAGCGAAGAATGCCGAGCAGATATTTGGAATGCATATTGGGATGCAGATTACACAACTCGAAGGATCTGGCTTGCAAAATGTGTTTCATTCAGACCTGTTTTCCGTAGAAGAGTTCCAGCAGCTGCTAATAATGTGTATAAGAAAAATGAAACAAGGGTATTTTATTTAGCTAAGAAGGATAACACCGAATTTCTGCCAGTATGCAAGCTATTTTTACTCAATACATTTGGTTATACCAGTGATTCGGTTATCAATGAATTAGCATATGCTATCAAAAAGGAGCCGCTTAACGCATATGTAAAGGAAAATCGAGGTAAGAAATCCAGTAACATCCGTAACAGGGACATAATAGTAAACCATATAAACTCTTATAATCCCTGCGTGAGTCATTACCGCCGCAAAAATGCTCCTTTCACTAGATATTTGCCTTCAAATTTAACAGTTGCTTCAATGTTTAATGACTTTAAATTAAAGCACCCAGGTATATGTCAAATTGAAACTTACAGAAAAATGATGAAGACAATGAAAATATCTTTACACATGCCCCAAATGGATTCATGCTCTGATTGTTTAGAGTACAAAAATTTTGTAGAAGCAAGCAGCACAGGCACAGAAAACTCGATCGAATCTTCTACCGAAAAAACTCAATGGGAGGCACACAAAAAGAAAGCAGATGATGCTAATAGATATTACAAAATTGATGCAGAATTACCAGAAACTAATAAAACTAAGTATTTTTCTTTTGACTTGCAAAAAGTATTATTGTTACCAGTTATGCCAGGAAACAAAGATGTCTTTTTTACAAGTCGTTTAGTTGTTTTTAATGAAGTCTTCGCTTCTTTAAAAAAGAAATCAAATTCCAACTATTCAGTGGTTTGGCATGAAGCATTTGGCGGTCGTGACGCATCTAACATCATCGATGCAATATACGCTTTAATTAAAGAAGAGCGTGATACGAACAATTTTGTTTTTTGGGCAGATAATTGCACTGCCCAAAATAAAAACTGGTATTTGTTTACTGCATTAGCGATTATGGTAAATAATGATACCCATACCTCTCATGTAAACAACATAACATTCAAGTATCTTACCAAAGGTCATACACACATGACTGCAGATGGTGTTCATGGCAACATTGAGCAACAAATTAAAAAAGCACGAGATGTATTTGACTTTCAAGATTTATTGTCTGTTATAAGACAATCACGAAAAAATTTAAATGTACTTCAAGTACAAACTTCATTCCAATGGCTAAAAAAGAAACGGCAGCATCGAAAGGGAGATGAAAATGATCCTTTGAAAACATTTTTAATAAATCCCATAGTAGAAGCTAACTTTTCACGAGGCTCTAGATCCCTTAAATTCAAAACCAACTTCGAAGATGAAAACTATCAGGAGCTTGATTTCCTGCAAGTCAGGTTCGTGGTGTCAAATTTTCCACAAAGCACCAACGTACGAGGTATTCGTAAAAGCAAAAAAGATGAAATAATACAGAAACTTATTCCTTTGATGCCCGAGAACAGAAGATCCTTTTGGCTTAATTTGTCGGTCGCTGAGACAGCAGTGGACGATCTCCTCCATAACCGTGGATTGCAGCAATTAGAGGACAATGACCATTAAAATGTTTTTAAACCAATTATACCTATATTTGTTAAATTAACGTGAATAAAGTATAATTTTTAGTACTTAGTATCATTGCAAATTGGGATATTTTATTTTATATTTTTAGGTTTCCCAAATAAAAACACTGTATGTGTTCAAAACCTAGTCAGGGCATAAAATACAGACATAAAAATATTTGCTAAAAAACAAGAGTATTTTATGCTATATTAATGTGTATTCACTTTTATTTTAAACAAAATAGAAATTTGAAAAGCAGAGCCCTTCACGTTTCCTGCTCTGGTGAACAATTTTCGAATTGGCGCTTACAGTGTTTCTACTTGGGACAGCCGTGTTGCTTGTCTCCCACTTTATTTAAAATATACCTCGAAAGTGCTTTAAAAAGATGGAAACAAAAATGCAGGACAATGGGGATACCGCTCACCAATACTATGGTATATACGCTTAACTTTGCAGACGATCAAGTAATAATGGCTCAAGATTATGACGATTTAAACTATATGGCACGAAAATTAATTGAAGAGTATGATATATGGGGTCTAGAAGTAAATAAAAAGAAAACCGAATACCTGTGCATTGGAGCAGAACAAAAAGATCTCATATTAGACGATAACACTACGATAAAGCACTGCTGTGACTACAAATACCTAGGTATCACTATTTCACAAGATGGAACATTAGACAAAGCCATAAGAGAGAGAAATACGTCAAGGAGAAAAGCCATCACAATGTTAAACACCATTTTATGGGACCAATCCATCAGCAAAGAAAATAAAAAGAGGATATATGAGACTATAGTAAAAAGTATCACTTTATACAGCTGTGAGGTATGGCCACTGAAAGAAAGAACACTGTCAACGCTGAAAGCGACGGAAATGGATTTTTGGAGAAGAGCAGCAGGAAGATCTAGAAGAGAAAGGATTACCAACGAACGCATTAGAGAAATAATGGGAATCAAACGAACAATCACAGATGACCTAACAACAAAACAACTTATCTGGTTCGGACACTTACAAAGAATGGACGAACAACGAATGCCAAAAGAAATACTAAAGTGGCAACCAGAAGGAAAGAGAAAACGAGGTAGACCGAGAAAAAGTTGGAGCGAAGGAATAAATAAAGAACTGAGAGAGAGGGCCATAGAAGAAGATCTATGGAACAACCGGTCTAAGTGGCGATTGGAAGTCGGAAAACGGCGGAGAACGTTATAAACCGATAAGTAGTAGTAGTAAGTAATTTCTGAAACGTATTGTTTATCATTTTCTTTGCATTTAATAACGTATAAGTCATACGTCTCGGAAATTGATAAGCTTGGATCTAGATATTGACGCTTTGAAGATTTTTCTGCAATAATGGAAGTCCTTACAGGAAAGCTGGCAATATGTTCTCTTACTATTAAAATCATATCTTCAGGTGTTTTGTTTGATGAAACATGATGACCTCTGCTATCTGAAGTAGCAAACAATCCATATTCATTTGCTCCCTTCAAAGCTGTATCCACAGGACCGTGGCTAATGCAAAGAGTTTTAAGGAAGAATACCTTGCAAGCTTGAATTTTTTTCTCATTCTTCTGGAAATGATATTTCCTAGAGGTTCTCTTCTTAGTGCCTGTTCCAGTATGGACCCTTCGATATTTTGGCTTAGTCCAGGAAACACAAGATAAAATGAAGTCCTTTTGCCTTTGATACTGCAACTTCCAGAAACTTGTGCATAACTTGTCACGTTCGTCTTCAGAAAAACTGGTTGAACATTGAAACTTACAATTTTTGGCAGTTGACTTTTTGTGGTTTCTTTGGACTTATAATACCAGTTTTGCTTATGTAGGGTATACATAAAGATCTGTTCTGTTTGCTAATATTTTTTTCCATTTTTTCGGATTAGCTTTTTTCCATCTTGGTTATTTTACCAATACTTCATCCTCGCTACTTCCATCTTCACTTGCAATGTAATTATCATCACTTTCTACTCCAAATGGTTCTGATTCAGTATCACTCGATCTGTCACGTAAATATGTTGTAGATTCAGCATCTACATGTAGTTTGGTAGTTATTATATGTTGATTGCCACCTGTTGAACTATTATTGAGTTTAGTTGGTTCTGAAACAAAAGAAAACATCGATAATATCTAATAATTTTACTAGTATAATTGAAGAGCTTTTTCCAAAATAGTGGTAAGCCACAAAATAATAAAACCGATATATTGATGTTTAAAGTTTTAAAAAAATCTAGAAAATATTACTTTAAATGTAAAAACCTTAACGCTTGTTATTTAATTATGTTATTTATTAAATTCCATGTGCATTTATTATTTCACATAAAAAACACATATTTACATAAAAAAAGATGTTTATTCGAAAAAATTGTGGCTTAACATGTTCTTAAATTAAAAAAATCGTAACACAAAAAAATAAACTAAGTTATGTTTCTACAATTTACACTTCTTCATTCACATAGTCAGAAGCTTCGTTTAACTGATTATAAAAAGTATGGTAGACTGGCGGAATATAAGGTAACAAGCTTTTTATATTTTCCAGTTTATTTTTCGCAATTTTCAGAGGCTCGTTATATTTCTTGAGAATGTTTAACAACTCTACTGTTACAGATCTGCCTTTCCTTAAGATATTAACTTCTTGATAGTCTCCATTGACAGTATGTTTGACAAAAATTGACCCCACTTTTTCTGATTTAAATTGAAAGCTGTATATTTTTGCAAAATTTAAGCTCTGCTTGTCCGGAAAACGTGCATTTTTATTAATATTATTGAGAAGAGGTTCAAAACTGTAAAAATAATTTTGGGTCATCTGGGTAACAACAAATGGGTGCACGGTTTCTCTGACGCTTCTCAATTTGAGCAAAATCTTGGTGTGATGGCATAACAGAATGACCACTAACCAGAAAGGGATGCGTTATTTGTTTAAATTTCTTTTCCCTGACTAACTGCAACCAAAAAGCTATTAACTGCCAATTCTTGTTCTAACCAGGACAGTTATCGGTAAAAACAACGAGTTCGTCATAATCTGACTTGTTCTTCAAAAATTTCATCACAACAGAAATAACCTCACCTGCTCCGCGCTTAGCTTGATCTTCGGTCCATAAGTACAAATACGATTATTTTATCATTGGTACAGTCGTGAATCGAAGTTATAAAGCCACAGTTTTCTGCAGTAAAATGTAGGACCAGTGGCTAATTTTGGCAGCGGCATACTTTGCTGTAAGTCAAACGAGATTACCAATTTTGATTTGTTTGTAACACATTCGTTTTTTGCAGTGTTTAGCAAAGTTTGCATTGCGTCAGCTCGAGCAATATGTACGTTTAAGAAAGTAGCTAGCTCTTTTTCTTGTTCTTCGTCTTTTGATGCCTGAATTTTAATAGTCGTCTCATCACAAGTCTTACACGTATCAGAACGAGGTAATTTAAACCCTATGTTAAAATGAGTATAAAATATTTTTATGTATGTACTTTCTTTAACTGGTGTAATATTCATTTCTCTACACCATGGCACATAAAAATCTGTATATAGTCCTGTAATTGTCATATCACAGTTCAGATATTCTTTTTTTATATTTTTGACTGTGTTATAGTGACTTTGGTATTTGGGAATGGATTCAATATGAGTTTTGACTGATTGAATCTGTTCCTCTGAATGTTTATTAGGTCTGTTTGTGTGCTTACCTCTCTTATCAGGAATAGGAACCATGGCCCCGAGTGACTTAATTTTAAAAATATTTTCAATTCTTCCACGAGATTTTTGAAGACCATGAACACTTAGGAATTCAGTCTTGCATACTTTAATTTCCATCTCCCCTACATTAACCAAATATTTAGCGGTAAATTTTCTTCTAGAAATGTTGCGTTTTTGTTTTTTCTTATACGATCTATTCTTATTTTTTACTCTGATACACCCAAAGAGATAGCTATTTTGAAGGTCGAATGAGCCCAATTCCCAAAATTTCTTAAATAAATGTTCATGATTACCTTGCAGACGGACGGTCCTACAAATGACATAGTAGTTTCGTTGATTTTTGCTTCGTAATAAACTTCAAATAATTGGTATATTACAAGTTAGAAAATTCAACAAAGTTCAAAAATAAGAGTTAAAAGTTAAGTGCATACAGGTAATAGTAGTGAATGAAAGAAATATCATCAGACAAGTAAGATATAACCATTTTAAATAATTTTAACAAGTTTTGAGTAAATAAATAATTGTGTGAAAGATTAAAAAACTGGTTTTGGCGAATGTTTTAAGTCCGAGGGGTCGACCCGCTTAGGCATTCCTACGCGTTTTTTGGTTTCTTGGCAGATAAGAAAGTAATTAGTGCCGACAAAAATTAAATATTAAAATAAAAGCCTCATAAGTTTATTACAAAAATCCAGATCCGGCCTTAGAATAAATTAGTTTAAAGTTAAGATTAGAATTAAATTAAATTAAAATAATAAATATTAATTGTTATTGTAATAAAATAGTTTAATTAATATAGGAAAATGCTATATTGGTGTATATTAATATAGAAAATATATATATTAATATAGAAGGTAACAAAATCGAATGAACAGCAAAAGAAATAAACCAGAACACGATAACTCATCCGACGAGGAGGAAGCCTTCAAAAGAAGCAAAGCTACGTTAAGAACACCTCCAAAGGATAACATAAAAAATCGAGAAATGGAAGAACTAAAGAAACTACTAGAAGAAATAAATAAGGAGATTAAAACGGAAATAAAAGAGCTGAAAACAGAAATGAAGGAAGAAAATAAGGAGATCAGAAGATATATACATGAAGTTAAAGAAGAGATAAAACTAAATAATGAAGAAATAAAAATCATAAAGCTGGAAATAGAAAGGGCGAAGGAAGAAGAATGGGCAAAAGAGAAAGAAGAACTGAAAAGAGAAAACGAACTAACCAAAACCGATAACAAAAAGATAACGGAAGAATTAAATGATCTAAAACACTCATTGGAAAGATTAGACAAAGAAATAAGAAAGAAGAATATAATCATTAGTGGAGAAATAATAGACTCTGAAGACCCAAAAACATTGAAAGAAGGAATGACTACTATGTTAGAAAATTATCTTGAAGTCAAAGCTAATATTAAAAGAGCACAAAAAATAGGCACAAAAAAATGCTTCATTGAACTAGAAAGCGAAGAAGAAAAAACAACAATCTTAAGAGCGTAGGCGCAAAATTTCGGGCCAATGCTTTTTAAATGCATTTATTTTTTTCGAATCCTAAAAAAACTGATAAGTATTTTTGAAAAATTTAAACGCAGAATGAAAGAATAAATTATTACTGAGGGCCGAAAGTCCCTGAAAACTTCTATAATGTTTATTTTAATAAGTTACAGGGGTGAAAAAAAAAGAAAATTTAGTGTGATTTTTAATTTCAAATATCTCATTAAAAAAAACTTTTTGTTTATTCTAAGGAACTTTCGGCCCTCGGTAATAATGTAATCTTTCATTCGGCGTTTAAATTTTTCAAAAATATTTGTTAATTTTCTCAGGATTCGAAAAAAATGATTTCATTTAAAAAGCATTGGCCCGAAATTTTGCCGCTACGCTCTTAAAAAACAAATACAAACTTAAGAATGTCATCATCATCATTGGTGCTACAGCCCTATAAAAAAGCCTCGACCTTCCCAAAACTATTACGCCAGTCAGTTCTATCCATTTCCAACTGTTGCCAGTTTGCTGCGCCTATTTGTCTACCATCCTCATCTACACCATCCCTCCATCTGAATTTTGGTCTACCCCTACTTCTATTTCCCACAGGTTGTGACATAAGGATTCTTCTAGGAGGGTTGTTCTGCTGTGATCTTGCCAGATCTCCTGCCCATCTTAGTCTTCCTAAAGGATACTACGTCTTTACCACCAAATATATTTTTATATCTGTGATATATCTCGTAGTTATACCTCTTTCTCCAAACACCATTTTCACAGATGCCACCAAATATTCTTCTCAGGATCCTTCGTTCAAATATAAGCAGGAGATTTTCATCTGCATTGGAAATGGTCCATGTGTCCGACCCATACGTCAACACTGGTTGTATAAGGGTTTTGTATATGGTTATTTTTGTTTTTTGGCCTAAGTTTCTGCTTCTCATATGTCTACGCAGTCCAAAATAGCATTTGTTTGCTAGGATTATTCTTCGCTTGATTTCTTCCGTCATGACGTTCTCCTTGGTGATCAGGGAGCCTAAGTATGTGAATTTGTCCACCACTTCAAAGGTAGAATTATCAACCGTGAATTGGTGGCCGATGTTTCTGGCTCTATTGTTGGGTGTTGATTCCAACTTAAGAATGTGAAGACCAAAAAAATATGGATTACAGAGGATCTCACAAAAGGAGAGAGAGAGAGAAAATGAAAGCTTTAAGAGAAAAAGCAAGAGAAATGAAGGAAAATGGAAAAATGGTCAAAATAGGATACAATAAAATCACAGTAGACGGCAAGGAATGGAGATGGTGCTATAAAGAAGAAAAAGTAGTGGAAATAGAGAGTTCAAAAAACTACCAGAGCAACATAAAAAGAACCAATGAGAGGTCAAGAAACGAATAGAGAAAGCAGAATTACAAAATAAACCGGACAATGATGATGAATGTTTAGTTTTAAGTAGTAATAGGAATAGGATTAGAAATATAAATGATAAGTATGCCATTAGAAATATGACTTGTGAGAGGAATATGGGTATTAGGCATACTAACAGTAGTGATAATATTATAGTTAGGGGGAATATCAAAAATGGGCATAGCATTAGTAATGAAGGTGGGAAAAAATTAAATAATAGCATTAAAAATAAAAACGGTAATAAAATAAATAACGGATATAATGTTAATACAAAAACCAGGAAGCATGAAATCAATGTTAACACCAATAATGGAGAAGAAGAATACAGTAATAAGGAAATACATCTTAACAAGACAAATCATATAGGAATAGTAACATGGAATGTGACATCTCTGTCCGGCAAGGAAATAGAAGCTACGGAAGAAATGGAAAAAATGAAGGTACAAATAATGGGAATAAGCGAGACAAAAAAGATAGGGAAAGGACACAACAATATCAATGAGAAATATAGTCTATATTATTCCGGAGTACCACCGGGTCACAGAGCAAAAGAAGGAGTCGGTATAATAGTGAATAAAAGAATAGAATCAAGAATAACAAACTACGAAGCAGTATCATCTAGAATAATCACAGCCCAAATAGAACTAAAAGACAAGATAGGAATAATACAAATATACGGACCAACAGAAGGTAATGAAGAAGAGGTAATGATAGAATTCTACAACGAACTCCAAAACGCATTAGACAAATTAAGAGAGATAAGAGAAAAAATAATAATCTTAGGCGATTGGAATTCAAGAGTAGGTAAGGATATTAACAGGGGATTAGGATGCATTGGACAATATGGGGAAGAAACATTAAATAGAAATGGAATTAATATGCTGGAATTCTGTCAAACCAATGACCTGATAATAGGAAACACACTCAGTGAACAAACTATTAACGACAAATACACATTTGTGGCTGAAGAGAGAAATGCGGAAAGCTTAATCGACTATATAGTCTATACGAGAAACCTAGAACAAAATATAAAAAAATCTTAACGGAAAAGGAACCCGAACTGTCTACACAACACAGGATGGTCACTGCAAAACTGTAGGATGGAAAAATGGAGGAAGTGGAAAGAAAAGAGTACAAGAAAGTAAATGTAAACAAACTTAAGATAAAAAGTGTGCGAGAATTTTGCACGGAGGAAACTAACAGAAGATTGAGACAAATAGAGTGCCAAAAAGAAACATGGACAATGGAAGAAAGATGGAATACATACAGTGAAGTATTAAAGACAACAGCAACTGAAGTGTGTGGAATCAAAAATATAATAAACAGTTGAAAAGGACAAGATGGTGGAATAAAGAAGTGAAGACAGAAATAAAAAAGAAGAAAATAGCATGGAAAAAATACATCGAAACAGGATTAGAAGAAGATAAAGAAAAAATACTACAGGCAGAGACGATTGGCAAAAAAGACAGTCACACAAGCAAAAGCAAAAACATGCAAAGAATTTGGAGAAGAACTTCAGGAAGAATATATAACAAATAATAGAAACTTTTGGACGACAATACGACACATAGGGCAGGGAAAACGAAAGGAAATAAACGCAGTAAGAGATACTTCAAACCAAATACAAATAAGCCCAGAACAAATAGCTAGGGTATGGAAAGGATATTATGAGAAAAAATTTGATACCGAAGTGATAAAAGAAGACAATATAATCAATGAAGGCGAAGAAAACACAGAGCCAGAGCAAATAAGTAGAGAAGAAGTAATAGAAGGATTATCAAATATAAAAATAGGCAAGGCAGGTGGAGATGATGAAATTGAACCGGAAATGGTAAAATACATGGGAGAAGGAATAAACTGGCTATGGAAAATATATAAAGAGGCGTGGGAAAAACAAAAAATCCCTAAAGACTGGCAGAACAATATCATCGTGCCAATATACAAAAAAGGAGAACATGTAAACTGCGACAACTATAGAGCAATAGGTCTGTCATCAGTATGCTTTAAAATATATACGAAAATAATAGAGAAGAGACTGAGACAAGAAGTAGAGATGGTATTGGGAGAAGAACAAATGACATTTAGACCGGGAAGACACACAAATGACAACATATATATCATTAGAAACCTAATAGAAAGAACCATAGATACGGGGGAAAAACTAGTATTAGAATTCATAGACCTAAGAGCAGCATTTGACACGATAGAAAGACATTATAGGGAAATGCTTGAGGAAAATAAACGTACCTAATGCATTGATAAAAATTATAGAAAGTACTTACAAAGAGGTAAAAGGAAGGGTACAAATAACAGGGGAAAGATCGGAAGCATTTAATTGGAAGAGAGGTATTAAACAAGGAGATAGTCTCAGCCCTTTGCTATTCATAATAGTAATGAACGAATTACGAAACGATGGGATTGTTTTTGACAAGAATATCGACGTCAGAAATAGAAGCAAGAAAGATGCAAAGAATCTTAAATACTATTAGAAGATAGTAGAAATACTATTAGAAGAAGCCGAGGTGTTGACTCGTTGGCTTTTCGAATAGGAATGAAAAAATTTGATTTAAATCCTTATGGTTGATGCGAACTAAAGAAGAAAAATTTAAACTTCAAATAGATGAGTTACTAACACTGACAGTATTTACGTTGTTTAACCAAATATACAGTACATAAGAATGAATTAGAGACACTTATTTTTATGCAACTCCAGACAGGAAATACTTGCTACACAGCTCAATAATGGCCATAAGCGATTTACTACTCCCAATCAATGGTAGTTTGTAGGCCACTTACATCAATAAGATTTCCTTATGAAAGTGGGTGATCGGTAAGATTCCTTTCCAATTTCCTTATTTTTTTGTTGTTCCTGAGGTTTATTGTATAAAGGCTTACTTGTGTTTTTTCTATTTATTAAGTACGCCTAAAAAGAAGTTCTTATAAGTATCTAGAAATTTTTTCCGTGGATACAAGGTAAGACAGATCGGTTTATCAAGATACTGAACGGTATTCTTCCACGCATATAGAATAATCACCTCACATAATAAACTCGAAAATAATATTTGAGTAATAAATTTCTAGCATTAGCTTCACTAAATTTGAATTATTATCAAATAAAATAAATAATTTATCTACATGTGGTTCCTACATATTTAAACTATACAAAAATTTACTCACCAGACAACTGTTTTCATAGTTTTATTTAACTAAAGTTGGCTGAATTCTCATTTAAATATTTCCACATCCTTATTTAATTCATTTTATTAATTGTGCCTCTCATCTCCCGGTTTTGTTTTCTATTTAATATCGTTTGTGTTTATTCCCATCTAGTTCTGCTTTAAATCACTTGCCAACTAGCACTGATTTTCAAACAAGGCGTTCAGTTCAATAGTTAGTCCGTATAATTAGAGTTCTTTTTTTGCTCGATACATTAATTGATATGAAAATGGCTAAGGTTACGGTAGCGTAGTGCTACAATTGTATTGCAATAGTTTAACATTTGTACATTCAATTTATTGAAACATGGATATTAATCGAAGAAGTTATGTTCGTAAATATTAATAAAACGCTATTATTATGTCTGCTTCTTTTAATTCGCAAAAAAAACAAAACGTACAATTCGGCAAAGAAGATATTGGATTCGTGAAATATTTAAGCAAAGAAAGTCACAAGGAGCTTATAATAATCTATTGCAGGAAATGAAGCTAAACATGTATGATGTTGATAAATATTTCAATTACCTTAAAATGTCTAATTGTACATTTCTTAAGTTATTAAGTCTAGTTGGACCAGCATTATCAAAAACGTATTGTGTTCGTGAACCAATTTCGTCAGAAGAAAGACTTGCTGTAACCTTAAGGTAAGTAGAAGATATAATGGTACGTCTTCTTCATCGCCTATAATGAATAAAATCACTAAACATAACTAATATATTTGTGATACCTTGTGGAGACAGTATGATATCCATTTCATATGCATTTAGGATTGCTCATAATACAATTTCCAAAATAATAAAGGAAACATGCAATACCATTTGGGATTGTTTAAACCAAGACCAGTTACTAACACCAAGTGAAGAAGCTTGGTTAAATATCGCAGAGGGTTTTGAAGAAAGATGGCTACTGCCTCATTGTGTTGGAGTAATTGATGGGAAGCATATAGTAATATAAGAAAAAGCGCGAAACGCGTTCAACAATATGAAAAAGTGGTTCACAAGCAAAATCTCAATGGAACTAAAATTAAGACTGGTCAAGTGTTATGTCTTCCCGGTCTTGTTCTATGGAGCAGAGGCATGGACCACAACGGAAGCCACCCTGAAGAAACTAGAATCCTTGGAGCTGTGGATATATCGCCGTATTCTTCGGATATCCTGGACAGACCACATCACTACCGTGGAAGTAATGCAGAGAATAGGCAAAAGCAAAGAAATAATCTTCACCGTAAAGAAACGTAAGCTTGAGTACTTCGGACATGTCATGAGGCATACTAAGTACCGGCTGCTACAGTTAATAGTCCAAGGAAGAATCGACAGTAGGACCGGGAAGAAGACGACACTCGGACGACGGATGCATAACCTGCGACAATGGTTCGGACTAACATCGACCGAACTGTTCAGAGGTGCCGTAAACAAAGTCAAAATAGCCTTGTTAATAGCCAACGTCCGAAACGGATAGGGCAAAGGAAGAAGAAGATATAGTAATACAGGTGATTTTTTTACATAATTCTTATGACTTCAGGAAAATAAAAAGTTTTTGGTCACAGAAAGTAAAACTCAAAGGTTTCTGATGTTTAATTACTTTTGTAGACACCTTCAAATTCAGGCTCTACATTTTTCAATTATAAGGGCAGCCACAGTATAGTTCTATCAGCCCTCTGCGATGCAAGTTATCGATTCACATTGGTGGACATTGGACCTGAAGGAAGACACAGCGATGGGTGTATATTTAAAAACTACAATGTGGGAAAATTAATAATTGCAAACAACATACATTTTCCTCCACCTTTATTGCTTGGTCAAGGAGATACCCCTTTCAATTTTTATATTGTAGGTGATGAAGCTTTTCTTTTAACCCGGCGTCACATACGTGGATTTTTCTGTCATTAGTACATATGTGGGGTGTGACAAACCCCAATTTCTAAGAAAATCAGAATTTTTTCTGGCAGTTTTTTTATATGTTTTCTAATTTCATGGTCTGAAGTGATCATCTAAGGACTATTTAAGTAAAAAAGAAATAATCAGAACCCCCTTTATTCAAAAGAAATTAAAAATAAACTAATAATAGGCAATTCTCCATAAGCAAAAACCACAACTTAACTGAACAATCTTACCAAAAAATATAAACACCATATGATCAAAAATACAATAGTAAATGAAAATCTAATAGTAAGATAATACAAGGAAAAACTCTGCCCGGTTGTACAGTGAAAGAAAAAAAATTAATCGCTATTTGAATTCATGCAATTTTGACAACTTATGACAGCATGCTCCAGGCACAGTAATGATTCACAGTTTGAACAGAAATATTTAGTTTTCCGATCTCGGCTTCTTGGACATACTGAACATCTTCCCATGAGGTTTGGAATCTTGGCAGGTGGCACTGCAGGGGCATCTTGGCCAAAATGTGAAATGTTTTGACGAATACTGCTTGGTATTCTTGGATTATTTTTTCTTTCGGATATGTGATCCTGGATCAATTCAAAGCCCAACATTTTGATAAACAATTTTCTGGCAAGTTTGAAATCTTGATTGTTTTCTCTGTATATCACCAAAGCATTTATGGCGGCTGTATTCAAGAGAGAAAACACGATAGTAAGAGGCCATCTCCGTGAGTTTCTAGATACGTTATATGATGCAAACAGTTCATCCACTACATCTACTCCACTTTTAGTAAAGTTGTAGAAGCTTATTATTTCTGGTAAATTTTTATCGCCAGTTGCTTCATCAATAGCTCCATCATGGTGCATGATGGACAACAGTAGGACGTTTTTATTTTTTTTCGGCACATACGATAAAAGTGTAATATCTTTCTGAAAGCCAAATAAAGATGTCATTTGTTCTCTGTTCAGGACTGTCAACAATTGTGCTGGGATGCATCGTTTGTTTTTTCTCAGTGTGCCTACTGACGTAAGTTTATGCTCGTTCAGCAATTTTATCATTAATTCATAACTAGTGTACCAGTTGTCAAAGGTCACATTTCGGTTGGAACCAGAAATAGGTTGTATTAGCCTCTCTACTATATCTATTGGGGAATTACTAACACTGTAGGGACCTTCTGGCTGTTTTCCTGCATACACTTCCATATTTAAAACGTAGTACCAATGGGCATCAACTAGGGCTTGCACTTTGATCCCATACTTTGCAGGCTTGTTGGGCATGTACTGTTTGAAAGCACATCTTCCAACTTCTCATCTATCGTCACATATTGAGAAGGAGTGTAGGCCTGCTTACAATTTTCAATAAATTTGTCCAGAATTCCACGAACTGGAGCTAATTTGTCAATCGCCAATCTGTCTTTACGATTCTCGATGTTATCGAACCGAAGACAGACCATCAGGAATTGAAAACGATTTATAGACATCGTATTGCGGAATATATCGACACCAGTCCCATCTGTTTGCCATAAATCTCTCAAATTCTGACGATTATAATGAAACATACCTGCTAAATAAAGAAGTCCGATAAATGCTTTAATTTCACATTCATTGGTTGGTTTCACCATGCATTTATTTTGATATGCAATTGATTTTTGTTGAATTTTGAGATTGGTCCAGCGCACTATGTCTTCGATCATTTGTTGGTCAAAAAACAATTGCCAACAATCTAAAGCACGTTTAGCATTTTTTGCATAATGCTTCATACCCGGCAAATGAGTAATAATGTTCTCTGATCTTGTTCGAACCCGTTTATTATTTAAAGCAAGTTTGTTCCATTGTGTTCCGTCTTTTCCGAGATACATTTCTTCGTTTCTTGGAGGTCCGTCAGTGCTTTTATTTTCCGTCTCATTCTGAAGTTCTGTTTTTGATGTCTCCATGTCTGAATCTCCGTCAGAAATTACATCTTCTATTGCGATATCCTGCTCCGAGTCGGTGTTGTGGTCGCTTTCAGAGATATGGTCAATATCGTCATCGCTTCCTGATTCGATGGCATCGTCATCAATTTCAGCCCATAGAGCTTCAAGCTTTTTCTGTTTCGCTTCGTATGACATGATATTTTAGCTAAAAAATTAAACAATTGAATATGCAGATTCAAATAAGTCAAAAATAAAAACTTACTTATAATGTCAAAATTGCAAACGCTAGTACATAGGTGGGGTTTGACACACCCCAGAGCGTTTCAGGCGCGTGTAACTTCACTCACTGCCTACAATGTACTGAGTAGTGTTGGTGAAAAAGTAACTATTCGTTACAAAGTAATCGTTACTTTCGAATACCCGAAGTAACGATTACAAATTTTGGAACCAAATCGTTACATTCGTTACTTCGTTACTTATGAGTATTTTCTACCGAGTACAATATACCAGTACCGATTATAAAAGTAACCAAAGCGACTAAGGTACAGTAATCATACGCTCTGAATATACGTGAAAAATATACCGATACCGGCAGATGATAGATACATTCGGTGTTGCCTTGTACTTAGGCAAATAGAAATTCTGAAATTCTAATGAAAATGATTTAATATTGTCAAAGTAAACAAATTTATACATTAAAAATTTATGAAATAAAAGAATTCAATTTTTTCACTCTAGCCATAAAATAAATGTATAACCAGATGGTTATCTCTTTAAGGGCGACGATATTTTAAGATAAAAAAAATTTATGAAGAATAGGTATTAGTCAAGTTTCATATTATTTCTGTTTATACAACGAGTATTATAAATATAGACAAGGCAATAACTTTTATTATCTGCATACCTCTTCAAAAGAAGGGTACCAATTAAGATAAAGAAAACTCTTTAGATTATGATTTATTTGTTGGGGCTGGAATAAAAGGTTCTTTATGGGAAAGGTTTTTTTTAACAGATAATTAACTTGTGTAAAATAATGATCACAATACTGTTAAAAAATATATTTGGAGAACGAATATTCATAATTTATCCAAAGAAAGCAACTAAGGGTAATCAATTAATCATTATCACTTATCCCAAAAATGTCTTTGGTATGAATGTTTATAGAAAGCAATACAAATCTAAACATTCTAATGCTTAAATTGTTAATGCCATCACTAGCCCTTCATGTGGTAATAGATTGATAATGATGAAAAGGGTTTCTTTATATTTTAACTTGAACCTCTTACACTCGTTTTGTTAGTTGTGCTCGAGCTGTTTAGTAGCTAATACTGTAGAGACTTTTTTTGCGTAAATACCCCAAAGTGTATTTGTTACGTTTAGAAGTTTTATTGTACAAGAAAGTATTTTGGTTCCTGTTTTTTCTCTTAACAAAGGTAAGAGCTAATATATTGAATAATGCTACTGGTATTTTTAATTCAACTGATGAAAGACAAATTTTTGTTAAAGTTTATTTTCAATAAAATCTAATTTTAGATTACATACTATGGAAGGAAAATATAAAAGAAGCGACATCTGGTTACATTTGTCTGTCTTGAGCAATGGCAAGGCAAAATGTAACATATGTGGAAATAGCTATTCCTATAAAGGAGGATCGACTTCCAATTTAAAAAAACATTTGGAAACAAAACATCATACCTTTGTTTTTAAAAATGTTCAAAGTCAGCCTTCTACATCAACAGCGACTATTGAAGGTAACTATACTATATCTTATAACATATTGAAGTGCTAATCATATGAAATAATTTTAGAAAGAAACATGCAAATACAACACCGCCCAGACGAATAGTCAGAGTCATGTTTAGCTTCTGTTTCTGGTGTATCAGTACAAGGCAGTAACACTAGTAAAGTAAGAACCATTAATTATCCATTTCAAACATCTATAGCTAGTCATTTTCTAAAACCGATTTCTTTGTTGAAAAAGCAAAAAATCAATGATTTAATAATAAATATGATTGTAAAAGATTTACAACCATTATCCGTAATTGAAAATCCGGGATTCAAGGAATTAATTGCCGGCCTTGAACCATCTTACTCGATTCCCAGTCGATTTACCTTCTCCAATTCTTTCTTGCCACAAAAATTTCAACAAAAACAGGATAAATTAAAGGCATTGCTCTCTAAGACTTCAGCTATAACTATAACTACAGATTCATGGATAGCTCAACATTCACAGACTAGTTACATTAGTTACACCGCTCACTTTATCGATAATGATTGGGGTCTATATTCTTGTCTCCTAACGTGCCATCAGTATGAACAAAGTCATACTGCTGAAAACTTAAAGGATGATTTATATAATGTTTTAAAAGAGTGGAACATTTTCGATAAAGTGTTTGCTGTAACAACCGATAATGCGGCTAACATGAAGGCTGCAATTAAGTTAACTGGATGGGGCCATATAGGTTGTTTTGCTCATACAGTTAATTTAGTTGTACAAAGTGGTATCGAAATCACCGAAATCGCTCCACTGAAGAGAAAAGTAAAATCAATTGTTGAACATTTTCATCGCAGCACTAACGCAAATAATAAATTAATAGATCTACAGAAACAAATTAATGCCGGTCAACCTCCATTAAAATTAAAAAACGATGTAATTACTAGATGGAATTCGACTTATTTCATGTTCGAAAGATTTTTAAAAATTAAAGAACCTCTTAATGCTGCGATGGGAGTGTTACAAATTGGTGTGGAACTTTTAACGGAATTGGAGTGGTTAGAATTAAAAGAAATTTGTTTGGTACTAAAGCCATTTGAGCAAATTTCGACAGAAATGTCCGCCGAAAAAAATGTGAATTTATCCAAAATTATCGTTATAGTAAAGGGATTAGAATCAGCAATGCAAAAAATTAAACAGAAGATTACCACAACAAATGCAGCAGCGTTAATAAATCATTTCGGAAAAGAAATAGTTTTAAGATTTGGTTCTGTTGAATCTAATGGTCTAATGGCAAAATGTACGCTATTAGACCCTAGATTTAAGACAAAACTTTTCTGTTCGGAAGCAAATCTTAAAATGGCAAGGGAGCGATTGGAGAATGAAGTCGCCAACTTATTGGTACACAGCAAAGAACTGCAGAACTCACCCCACCTGAAAATGAAATGGAAACCGAGATAAATAAAGAAGAGGAAAATTTAATATGGGAAGATTTTGACAAAATTGTTCATACTCCAAAACAGACAGACTCAAAAATCAAAGCAATAATTGAAATTAAATCATATTTAAATGAAAATTTAATATATAGAAAAGAAAATCCTCTTGATTGGTGGAAATCTAGGATTTCAATATACCCGCATTTGGCAGAACTCGCTAAAAAATATTTAAGTATAATGTCAACGTCTGTGCCATCGGAACGAATATTTTCAAAAGCGGGTATATTGATATCGGAAAGAAGGAATCGGTTGAAGGGAAAAAATGTTGAAATGATTATGTTTTTGCATTGTAATCAACAACTATAGATGTTTTAAATAAGATACTTTTTTATATTTGAGTTTTTCTGTATTTTTTTTAAGTTTACATTGAATGTACCTATATACATATTCAAAAGATATATTCTTCATTATTTTAATATTTTATTCTTAGTTATTTGTTTTTTACACTAAAGAAATCTATATAGTTCCCTTAAATACCCCGTATATACATTTTTTTATATTTAGCAGTTTTAAAAATTTTTTTTTATTCCTAAAAGTCCTATGTTCATTTTGTTGTTGCGGGTCTCCGATTTCTTTGTCGTTATCAAGGATGATTTCTATTAATTGAGAGCTGTCGATTTGATCACGCAATCTCTCATCAATTGCCCTTTAATACTGATCTAAGTTTTCTTTTAGATTATTAATATTTATACCGCTTATTGATGGTTTTACGATTAATTTTATTCTCTCTAGTTTTAGATCTAAAACAATTTTTGCTCTGATTAGTCTATGGTCGCTGCCTGTTTGAAATTTATTTATTACACTGATATCTTTTGTTGTAGCAATCTTGTTGGTTAGAATGAAGTCAATTTCGTTCTTAGTGATTCCATTTGGTTGTGATGGGTAGCTCTTTCGGGGCAACAGACTCAGTAAAACACAGGTTTGAAATAAAAATAAATCTATTAAGTATATATATACAATAAATAAAAACTAAAAAACGTTCGTTAGAATTCAAATCGATCGGACGTGTGTAAATTATCGGCGTTAATAGTATCGATAACAAAACTTTTTTCCTATTTGTTTTTGCGATAAACAATTAATTTTGGTGAAACTATAGGTGTTTTTTCATAAAGATGAGTGAATTAAATGGGGGCAGCAAGCCCCCTGACCCTCCCCCTTATGATAAAGATGAAAATCAGGTTGGTATGATGGAATTTACAAATATGGAAACAATTTCACAAAAACAAGAGAACCAGAATGTAAGTACAAATTTAATGTCTAATTCTTTGGGAAAAAACGATAATGTTTCTAACGTTAATGAGAAAGTAAATAATAGACAGGTTTATTTATATACAAATAAAGATACCGGACCATATCATGTTTACGTAGAAAATTGCTCCGGATCTTTCACCGGTAAGTTAAATGCTTTAAGAGTTGGTGACATTATTCTTTCTGCGTTTCCTGAATTGGACTCAAAAATTACAAATATTGATTCTATAGGTCGTAATAGAATTAGGATTAAATTAACAGACTACAAAAATGCAAATTATTTAATAAATCAAAAAAATTCATCAGTATTTGTTACAAATAACTTAGAATTGTATATACCTAAATTCATTCTATTCCGACAAGGGATAATTAGAGATATTGATACAGAACTTTCTGAAGAATATGTAAAATCAAAAATTAAACAATATGATAGTCATTGTAACTTTAAAATTGTAAACGTTCGGCGAATTAAACGCAAACAGGAAGTAATTGAAAATGATTCAAAAAAAATAATTTACGTTCCCACAAAATCGTGTATTGTTTCCTTTAAATCTCAGATATTGCCGCGTTATATTTCAATAAATAAAGTTATTAAAGAGGTTGAACACTATACACAAAAAGTTTTAATATGTTTTAATTGCCTCAGATATGGGCATTTGGGTAGTCAGTGTAAAGGTCGCCCAAGATGTGGTAAATGCCAAGAGTCACATAATACAAAAGATTGCCAAATAAATGACTATATCCCAAAATGTTTCAGTTGCCAAGGAAATCACTATACAACAAATTTATCAGTGTGTCCAGAGTTTAAGAGACAAAAATTAATTAAGGAAGCTATGAGTTTTTCCAACATAAACTTTTTTGATGCTAATAAACAGGTTCCCAAAACTTCCTATGCAGATATTTTAAATAAAAGCAATACGAGCCATCCATTTGACTTACTTGTTCAACCCACTTCTTCTACCTATTTACAATCTAGTTCTTCCTCTACTTCTGTTCAGAATATTCCAAAAGTCAACTCCTCTAGAAAACAATTTGCTTCCCATTTGCTTTATAACAGTAGCTCAAACGAATTAAAAGATAAATCTAATAAAAGGCCAAGACCAAATACTCCTGATCCATCTGAACAGATCAGAAAAGAGATTATTTCTCAGGTTAATGTTCCCAGTACTTCGGGAGGAATATTAAGTAGCCCTCAATACAAAAAAACAATTATCACAGATCGACAGTCAGAGGTCCTAGATCCTAGTATAATTAATGTAATTTTAGAATTGGTTATGAAAATTGTTAATTCTCTACAACAAACAAATAATTTAAATGTTTCTAAATCAGAAATCATCCAACTAATTAGTAAACATGTAAATCCAGATGTGTTATCAAATTTGCAGACCTAAACTCAAAATTAAATGTTTTGCAATGGAACTGTCGTTCGGCAGTCTCAAATAAAGTAAATTTAGAATTTTTACTCCATCAAAATCAAATTCATATTGCCTTATTATCGGAGACATGGTTTAAGCCTGGTTTGTATTATAACTTTAAAAACTTTAATTGCTTTAGAACAGATCGTATAGATGGATATGGTGGGTCAGCTATTTTATTGAAAACAAATATTAAATGTCAAGAAATTAGATTTAACATAAATATTCCTATTACATACACATGTATTTCCTTTAAACTACCATCAACAAATAAAACCATTCATCTTGTATCCCTATATAATGAACCGAAAAACAAAACAACAACACAGCAATGGCTATCCTTTTTTAAAATTATACCAAAACCCTTTATTTTGGGAGGTGACTTTAACGCGCACAATGTCGCATGGGTGAAGTTGATGACACATCTGGAAAATCATTGTTGGATGCTATTGAGCAGTGTAACCTTTTATTTTTAAATGACGGTTCACCCACTCTTGTTCCTTTAACCACACATTCACGAGCATCTGCAATAGACCTCACAATATGTACTCAAGATATTATAGCGCTACTGAATTGGAATGTTTTACAAGATCCCCATGGATCAAACCACCTACCCATTATCTTTTCAATTTATCACCCAAAGGGAAAAGAAACCAAGAGACTACACAAAATCTGGAATTTCAGCAAAGCAGATTGGAATTTGTATTCATCACTCTTTACATCTCTAAACCAACCCAGGACGTATGGTGATCTAATTGAAAACTTCTACTTCTCAGCCAATACAGCAATACCACAATACACGAATATTACCAACAAACATCACATTCCAAAACCTTGGTGGGACAAAGCGTGCCAGGAAACAGCCCGACGCAGAAAATTAACTTATATTAAATACAAGCAAAATCCCACAATAAGTAACCTAATAGAATACAAAAAGATGGACGCATTAGCGAAGAAAACCTTTAAGGAGAAGAAAAAGAAAAACTGGAGGGAGTATTGTGAAAGTTTGAATCAAAATACTCCCATTAAGGAGGTATGGAGGAAAGTAAATTGCTTCAAAAATCGCAAACAATCCAATAAATTACCTATTGACCCGGACGAACCATGGATAACAGAGTTTTACCAAAAAATTTCTCCAGATTGGGTTCCGAATGATATTACCAACTCCATAGCCACTGTTTCTAGAGATAACCTTTGCTTAGATCGTCCGTTCTATCTATGGGAACTAAGAAGGGTCCTCAAACAAAATAACAATACTGCTCCTGGTAAAGACAATATATCTTATTCTATGATTTCTAACTTGACAAATGAACATAAAATCCATCTACTTCATATTCTAAATAATATTTGGCAGAAACAAGCACCAATTCCAGAAAGCTGGAAGGAGTATATTATAATACCTATAAGGAAACCTGGCAAACGTGATGACGATCACAATTCATATCGCCCAATATCTCTAGCTTCTTGTCTTCTTAAAACCCTGGAAAGACTAATTAAAAATAGATTAGAGCATTGGTTAGAATTTAATGACATTCTCCCACACTCCCAATTTGGTTTTCGCAAGTTTAAATCCACGCAAGATGCCATAACTTCTCTCGTAACAACAGTTCAAGTTAATTTCACGGAAAACTCATCCACTGCAGCTGCATTTCTGGACGTATCATCTGCTTTTGATAATATAAATTTGGATATCCTTGAACAAAAGTTATTGTCAGTCGGGATACCTATAGGTATAACATCCTTTTTGAAAACTTTGTACTCAGAGAGATTGATTTACTTAAAAATCAATGAGAAATTTTTTTCTCCTCGACTGTCCAATATAGGCCTGCCGCAAGGAAGTATTTTAAGTCCACTTTTATATATTTTATATAATATAGATTTAGAAGTCATTGTTCCTATTAACACAAAAATACTACAATTTGCAGATGATGTGGTACTCTATTCATCAGACAAATCAATCGATGTTTCTAAAAATAATTTAACAACAGCTATTTCAACAATACATGCATATTATGAATCAAATGGATTAACATTATCAGAATCCAAAACAGAAATCTGCTTCTTTTCCAGAAAACATAGAATTCCAGAAGGGTATATAAGTTGTGGTCAATTCAAATTTCCAATTAAAAACTGTATCAAATACCTGGGAACTTATTTAGACAGAAAACTTTTGTGGAAAGACCATATTCAACATATCATTAAAAAAACCGAAAAAGCTATGAATATCCTAAGAGCTTTCTGTAAAACAAACTGGGGTGCAGATCCCAACATTAGTTTAATGTTTTATCGATCTATGATACGTCCAGTTTTCGATTATAGCTGTCACTTGTATGGAAACGCATCGAACACCCATTTAACAAAAATTGAGGTACAGAAAAATAAGTGCCTACGTTTGTGCCTTGGGTATCTGAAATCTACACCAATTAATGTAATGGAAATTGAAGCTGTTGAACCGCCATTGAATTTACGGAGGCAGTATCTTACCGACAAATATATAGCTCGTACCATTAGCAGAGACCAAGTATTTCTTAAAGATATACACAATCTGGCTGTTTTAGATTTGACTAAAAGGTATTGGTTTAAGAAAAAATCTCCACTCGTGGCGGTAAGCTATAGAAATCTGTCTAAATTCAAAGAGGTACTTTATAAGGGTCATCTTCCACCAGTTTATACTGAAAAGCCTCATGTACTGTTCTCAATAAAAATCAAGACAGAATTTCTCAATGATGTCCAAGGCCCCATGTTTAACGCAGAAATTCAGAAGAAATGGCCTAATTATTATTATATATTTACTGATGGTTCAAAAAAAGGAAATAACACTGCTTGCGCAGTATACCAACAGAATTCTGGACTACAGCATAAATATAAGTTACCTGATGAAGCCACCATCTACACATCCGAAATGCTGGGTTTAAAGTTTGCTCTTTCTCACGCTTTGACAAAGGAAATGAAGAACTGTGTAATATTTACAGACAGTAAAAGTGCAGTAGAAAGATTATGTGTAACAAATAAATCCAAGCAATTGACTCATCTTGATACAGAGATTTTAAAATTGTACTACGAGGTTTCAAAGCTCGGAGGAGAAGTTGTTATCGCATGGATCAAAGGCCATTCTGGGATAATGGGTAATATAATAGCAGATGCTCTGGCAAAAGAAGCATTATCAAGCGGAGAAACCATAGACAACAATATTTTACCGGTGTCAGATATAGATGTATATAATAAACATCAGCTCAAATTAAAATGGCAAGCCAATTATACGGAATCAGAAAGTCAGTCATCCTTTAAATATTGGCAACCCACACTTCTTAAAAAAAGGTGGTTTCATTCAGAGTCCAACAGAAGTTTTATTAAAACTATTAATAGGCTAAGATCAAATCATGCTCTAACACCTTCAAGAATGTGCAAAATGAATTTAGTAGACACTCCAAACTGTTCTTGTGGTAAATATGGAGATTTAACACATATCCTATTAGAATGTGTAAACCAACAAGGAAATATTACGTGTTTATATGAAAACTTACGAAAATTAAATGTCTGTTTCCCATTTCACATAAATGAATTAATTTTCTCTGGAAACGTAGAAATCTATAATTGTATTTATCAGTTAATAAGGAATTGTAAATATAAACTTTAAACAATATAATTTACTAACCATAGAATTAAGATGAAACTTGTAAGCAATTTGCGAACATACCAATCATGTAATAAACCTTTTAATACGAAAAAAAATAAACAAAAAAAAAAAATATATATATATAAAAAAAAAAAAAAATGTAAAACAAAATTATTACAAAAGATGACCAAAACAAAAAAAAACAAAAAAAAAAAAACAAAAAAAAAAAAAAAAAAAAAAAAAAAAAACAAAAAAAAAAAAAACAAAAAAAAATTAAAACTTACATTTAGTACTAACTCGAACTCTGATTGTTGTTCTGTGAATATAAATTACAAAATAGTCTGGTCAATTGGCTATGCCAAGGCCATAAAAAAAAAAAAAAAAAAAAAAAAAAAAAAAAAAAAAAAAAAAAAACTAAAAAAAAAAGAATTCTACGTTGTATACTTATAAAACAAAAATAAAATGAATTCTACGTTTCCGTCTGGGTCCCGCGATGAATGAATTCCCCGGCAAACGTCTATAAAAGAAAAGAAATTAATTAGTACTACTAATATACTCGCTTTCGCTTCAATTCAGCGAAAGCTCCGAATATGCTCGCAAACAAAATATTTAGCTGTGCAGACCCACGGCAATGTTCAATACACAATGCCGACGGGTTCCGCTTGGCTAAGGACAGAGTATGATCCTCAATACGGAAATCTCTGTCCCGGTTGGTTCTGTGCAGATCCACGGTAATGCTCAATACGCAATACCGATGGGTTCCGCTTGGTTAGGGACAGAGTATGATCCTCAATACGGAACTATCTCTGTCCAGAATGGCTCGCTGGTTCACTACACCGGCGAGTCAGGGAGCCTAGAGCGCTAGCTACAAGACTGTCTAATTCCGCTATTCACACGCCTTAAATAGCCGTTTGAATCCCACTCCGTGATATATCTATCTACTGGTTCGTTCTGTCTTTGTTTTCTGTTTCGGATTTCCTCTTCTAGTTGTAGCAAATATCCCCTGGGATAGAAAGCTTTTTTAAAATCTTCGCTGAAATCTGTCCATGACTTCCAATTTTTGTTATTGTTTCTGTACCATAACAAGGCGTGGTCTCCTAATAATTCTGGTAATGCTCTTAGTAGATCTTGTTTATCGATCTCGTAGGCCAAGCTTAATTCGTCTATCCTCTCTAAGTATTCTATTGCATCCGAATGTTTCTTGTCGAAGTGTGTGTTCCACTTTCGTACTTGATTTAGCAATTCTGGTTGCCCCATTTGTTTCGTTATTGTTAATTCCTGTAGTTGTCTTCGGATGCCCGAAATTTCCTGGGCCAGTGTGTCGGATTCTGTTCCCTTGGAAGTTTTTTCTTTTGGGATTGTTCCTGTAGCTTCCTCGCGATTTTTAAAATAGGTTCTGAGTCGTGCTCTCAATTCGTCGACGGTTGCCTTGGGATCTAGGCCGTATTTTTCGGCCTCGCTCTGCAATTCCTCTTTGCAAAGTCGGTTTATCCACGACGTACCTGTTACTGAGTCTGTGTCTTTATCTGTCGGCATTTTATTAATTTTTGCTCGGGCGCCAGTTTGTGATGGGTAGCTCTTTCGGGGCAACAGACTCAGTAAAACACAGGTATATATAATAATAGTCTCCCGTTTTATACCGCTGTCGCGGCTTTGGGAGTATAGCAGGGTAGTCTGCTATATCTAGGGCCTACGGTATACAAGGAAGGTAACATGGCCAGTACTACGCTTCAACCGTCTATTATTACCCCTGGTTTTACCCAAGGTACTCATTTTTATTCAGGCTGAGTCGACCTGGGGCCTATAGACATTTTTAAAATGTCTAGATGTTCTTGCCGGCGGTGGGATTCGAACCCCGGACCACCGGCTTGCGAGTCAAGCATCCTACCGCTTGCGCTACGCAGGCCCATAAAACACAGGTTTGAAATAAAAATAAATCTATTAAGTATATATATACAATAAATAAAAACTAAAAAAACGAATTCTACGTTGTATACTTATAAAACAAAAATAAAATGAATTCTACGTTTCCGTCTGGGTCCCGCGATGAATGAATTCCCCGGCAAACGTCTATAAAAGAAAAGAAATTAATTAGTACTACTAATATACTCGCTTTCGCTTCAATTCAGCGAAAGCTCCGAATATGCTCGCAAACAAAATATTTAGCTGTGCAGACCCACGGCAATGTTCAATACACAATGCCGACGGGTTCCGCTTGGCTAAGGACAGAGTATGATCCTCAATACGGAAATCTCTGTCCCGGTTGGTTCTGTGCAGAATCCACGGTAATGCTCAATACGCAATACCGATGGGTTCCGCTTGGTTAGGGACAGAGTATGATCCTCAATACGGAACTATCTCTGTCCAGAATGGCTCGCTGGTTCACTACACCGGCGAGTCAGGGAGCCTAGAGCGCTAGCTACAAGACTGTCTAATTCCGCTATTCACACGCCTTAAATAGCCGTTTGAATCCCACTACGCCTTCACGTTGTAGAAGTGGATGCGCAAATATTGACACTCCCACGGTTCGAACTGTTAAACGGTCAGAGCATCGTTACACCCCCTTCTCTTTGAAAAAAAAAAGTAACATACCTTTTTTTTGTGTAGATGGTGTCTAAAATAAAAAACATCTTAACTCTAATTATATCCTAATGTACAAACTAGCACTTCTACTTTGGGGTTGGTCCTAAAAAGAACTTGTTTGTTCCGACAATATTGGTATTTTCTATGTCCGAACCTCCAGTCTTTGCGTCAATATCACCCATGTTCTTCCACTTGACTACACCAACTTTTTGCACCATTCCCCCTCTTCTTATCTCATCCCTTATTTCAGAAATTGTTGTTGTCAACATAGAGATTATTGTTGCAACATCTTTTCCTGATGCATTTCGGGAGTTAGCATTCTTTAGCAATGACTCAAAAAAGTCTTCTGTATAGTTTTGCTTTCTGTACCCGCTAAAAACAGGATTTATTGTCATCTGTGTGTAATTGTTAGATAATAACCCTGTTTGATTTGCACAAGCTAGCTTTGCATACATCTTCAAGGTTGGGAATTTGAAACTAACACTTCTTCCTGATGATCCCATTTTTAAGAAACATTCTCCAAATTGTCCTCTAGTAAACCATCTCTGCACATTTGTTATTTGTTCAAGAATAGAGAGGTCTTCGCAATAGGTCCCAAATATCGAATGGAACATTATTTGAGCAGCTTGCTCTGAACTCCATTGACCTTCCAATGTAAAGTTGAGAAAACTCATTAGGTTGTATGCATAAAACCCTCCATTTCCAGATACATTAAAATGATCTAATATGTAATCTCCACCTCTCCATTTTGTTGCTGCACCTTTTTCATCTACCATAAATCCTTCTTTTAATGGAACAGTCCAAATACGATATAGTCCATTGATCGGGAAGAACATTCTGTGGGCTTGCCTTGATGTTGTCAAGCAGAGCAGATCTGCAGTTAGATTTACGATGGCCATTACTTCTGAAGCAGTTTTCCCTGCTGTATGGGTCAAAATGTCATCTATACATGGAATGTGAGCCATCATTCTCTTGCATGCAGCTGTCCATTTTCCTCTATATTGCCGATCCACTGTGATGTGTTGCAAAAGGGCGGTCATTGGTCCTACAGATTGAGCCATAGCTGATTTCTTTTCTGGTGGGTATGTACATCCTTCGAGTAAGATATGATGTGAACCATTTAGCCCATATTTTATCACAGAAAACTGCTTAAGAGTCCCATCAGCAGCTTTTCCTTTAGGAGCTACGCTATGGCCTAATCGGAGCTCTCTCAATCTGAGTTGATTTCCCACGAAGAAATCTAGATAAGGCATGACCGTCCCATACCACGCGTCTTCGTTTGGACCAAATTTCCGGAACTCAAATCCCTGTTCTGTGGCCTCCTCTTTAAGGATGTTGTTTGCCTCCTCCAAAAGAATGCTCCTTTCACTTCCCATATAATTTAGGGGAAATGTTTTCTTGTCTCTGGTTTTTGCCACCATTGTTCTATTCTGCCGTCCTAACATGAAAGGTCCTATCTGCAAAATTTAAGTTTTGAGAAAATCGAGTTTTTGTTTCTTTTCATTGTATAACGCTTGGTAATTTAAGAAACTTTTTATGTTTTATTTTATAAATTATGACGGAGAATAGAATTTAGTTGCTAGTCATAATTTTGATTTATTCTTTCCAGGTTAGTCGATTTTTGATTATATTGTCACTTAGGACAATTTAACTTAGTGTATGTGAAGTACGTTTTTTTTATTTCTTACTGAAATTGTCCTAAATGAAACTGAAATTCCAATTAACTGAACACTTTTAATTTTATTATAATAAGTTTTACACTTAATACACAATTTACATCGTAACATATGTAACATAAATGATATGTATCGATAAAAATATTAAAATAATACTAATAATAATCATTTTCTTCCTTAAAAGCATGTTCGTTAACCGTCAAATCTTCTCAAAATTATATCTCAATTAACTTCTCAAAATACGCGACATTGTTACACCGCGACATGTATTACGAATCTGGGGACTCGTTAGCCTACCCTTAACGTATCTCATAAAAATATCTTTTAAATCAATAAAATTGTTTTCAAATTATGTTTTGTAATAATTTCTTCTTTTAAAATGAAGACAAACTATATCTTTTAAGTAAACGCGAGAAATCAGCTTTTGTAACTTATATTTGGAGGTACAGTCAGTGAAGTTAAAAAGTAGCATTTTTATTAAATTAACTTTTGATGAATTGGCTTGTTTTACCGTTTCGAAAAAATCGTCAAAATCGTATACCTACTTTTTTTCTTTTGGGGGCAAGCTCAACTTGGCGATGAAATGAATCTGCTGCCATAAAAGTATGACCTGGCTCAAAAAATTTGATTATTATATTTTCTACAGAAATGATTTTTTATCATTTTCTTTTTCATAGCCTAATGTCGCCAAAAGAAATATCTTTTTACGCTTTTCATTTTACAAATACACACTTTTTCGGCTTTCTTTGATGTTAGATAGTATTTGCAGGAATACACTCTTGGTAATGTTTGATTCTGAGATGTGCTTCTTTTTTTCTCACTTTATTTTACGCAGGTCAAAACAAACTGTTTTTGGTGTTCTTTTCCAATAGCCAGTATTGTGTATTAATGTCTTTTTGCCTAGTGTATGAAATTTTTTCAGCGCAATTGAATTTGAATTTACGTGACTTTTTAACTTTATAAACTCTTATGTAACTCTCTCTTTTTTGTTTCTTTCTTTCGACAAATGGCTCTTCAATTTGTTTTCTTTTTTTTATTTTCCAGTTTTTGTATACAGATAACTCTTAGCTTTATCAACTGTTTTGTTTATAATTGTGAGCTGTAAAATGAATATCTCGAATGAAATCCTGAACGAAGTTAAATTCGTTTTCTTCTGGTTCTATATCGGATATTATTGTCGAATTCATTGGACCGGCCAGGTATATAATCTGGATCATTCTCTATTTTGGCTAAATACCATAAGTTTACATCTATCTCTGTTCTACACTACAAACAATAATTACAATCAGTTATTGCTTATACCTAAGGTAACATTATTAAACTTACCCTTTATCCATTTCTCACAATATATATTTACTTAAAAAACAAAAAACATGAGCGTACACCCAATGTCTGACAATAACAAATACCTTTTATAATTAATTATTTGAAGTTATGTTACAAACATGCTTTTGTCATACTACGCAAAATTGTCCCAACTGATGCCGTTCAGTATAAAATGCTACCTTAAATAGTCCTAACTGCATTTCTAAAGTTAAAACGGACAATTTTTCTTAGCATATGTGAGATAGGACAATTTATGTTAGTAAACATTACTTTTTAGTCAGTTAGGACAAACCATTTAGGTATATAATAAGGCACTTAAGACGCTTATAGGACAATTTCATTTTGTACATACATAGATAATATGTTTACGCAAGCCATGAGCCAATAAAGTCATTTTACCAAATTTTGCAGATAGGACCTTTCATGTTAGGACGGCAGTATTAGTCCCACTTGCCTCTTGCCTCAACACTGTAAATGATGCGAATATTACGTTTGTTACTTTATGCGCAAGACTTATGCTAGAGTATGCTTCATTTCGCATATCTTCACTAAATGCCTTTTCTATTATTTTCCCATATGAATTGAGGAGAAATTTTAGACACTTTACTTTCTTTACGTTATCCGGTGTAACTCTTAATCTTTTGGCCGAAGGCACCTCCACTCCAGTATCAGGATCAACCTCTATATACGGTCTCTTCTTTCCACTATTATTGTCATCAACCTCCATGGTACGGGCAGTAGAACTAGAAGCCATTTTAATAGTTTTCCCAAAACGTTACTGTAGAATAGGATCTGTTTTTACTCGTATGTTTATCGAATTTAAGTTCGATAGAATGGTTCCTGAGGAATTCCACTCCTATTAATGCATCTTCCGTCAACCCTGGCATTACTATGAATGTTTGTCGGGTTTGTAACTTATCGATCTCGCATTCAATTGTCAACTTCTGGTTAAGCTCCATTGACGCTCCATTTGCTAGTCTTGTTCTCCCGCTGTAGCTATCTAGAGAGTCCTTGTATATCTGAGATATTCTATCCCCGACGTAATTTTTAGTAGTTCCTGTGTCGATGAGCGCTCTGTATGTTCTTTGCCCTATTTTTAGTGATGCGAACAGTCGAATGTCATTGCTTGCTGGCTGTGTAACGGCGAAAACGAATGGAGTCGAATCTTGTTTTACAGACTGGGACGACTCCTTGTTTCTCCAGTCTGTAATTCGTTTCCCTGACGCCTGAAACAGCAGTTGCTGCTGTAAACCCCTTCTCTGCCGCAACGCGAACAAAACTTTTTCCATGGGTTTTTGCAGTTTTTACGGCTGTGACCTGGCATCTTGCATCTAAAGCATGCCGTTTTCGCATCGTACTCTGCTTGGTCCATGCGTCTCCAGTTTCCACGGCAAATCTGATTTGCTCGGGTCTTTTCGTCTTCTAGAGCTTCGTATTCTTGGGCTAAATCCTGTAATTCGGCTAAGTTTCCGATTAATGTTTGAATCTCCGTGATATATCTATCTACTGGTTCGTTCTGTCTTTGTTTTCTGTTTCGGATTTCCTCTTCTAGTTGTAGCAAATATCCCCTGGGATAGAAAGCTTTTTTAAAATCTTCGCTGAAATCTGTCCATGACTTCCAATTTTTGTTATTGTTTCTGTACCATAACAAGGCGTGGTCTCCTAATAATTCTGGTAATGCTCTTAGTAGATCTTGTTTATCGATCTCGTAGGCCAAGCTTAATTCGTCTATCCTCTCTAAGAATTCTATTGCATCCGAATGTTTCTTTTCGAAGTGTGTGTTCCACTTTCGTACTTGATTTAGCAATTCTGGTTGCCCCATTTGTTTCGTTATTGTTAATTCCTGTAGTTGTCTTCGGATGCCCGAAATTTCCTGGGCCAGTGTGTCGGATTCTGTTCCCTTGGAAGTTTTTTCTTTTGGGATTGTTCCTGTAGCTTCCTCGCGATTTTTAAAATAGGTTCTGAGTCGTGCTCTCAATTCGTCGACGGTTGCCTTGGGATCTAGGCCGTATTTTTCGGCCTCGCTCTGCAATTCCTCTTTGCAAAGTCGGTTTATCCACGACGTACCTGTTACTGAGTCTGTGTCTTTATCTGTCGGCATTTTATTAATTTTTGCTCGGGCGCCAGTTTGTGATGGGTAGCTCTTTCGGGGCAACAGACTCAGTAAAACACAGGTATATATAATAATAGTCTCCCGTTTTATACCGCTGTCGCGGCTTTGGGAGTATAGCAGGGTAGTCTGCTATATCTAGGGCCTACGGTATACAAGGAAGGTAACATGGCCAGTACTACGCTTCAACCGTCTATTATTACCCCTGGTTTTACCCAAGGTACTCATTTTTATTCAGGCTGAGTCGACCTGGGGCCTATAGACATTTTTAAAATGTCTAGATGTTCTTGCCGGCGGTGGGATTCGAACCCCGGACCACCGGCTTGCGAGTCAAGCATCCTACCGCTTGCGCTACGCAGGCCCATAAAACACAGGTTTGAAATAAAAATAAATCTATTAAGTATATATATACAATAAATAAAAACTAAAAAAAAGAATTCTACGTTGTATACTTATAAAACAAAAATAAAATGAATTCTACGTTTCCGTCTGGGTCCCGCGATGAATGAATTCCCCGGCAAACGTCTATAAAAGAAAAGAAATTAATTAGTACTACTAATATACTCGCTTTCGCTTCAATTCAGCGAAAGCTCCGAATATGCTCGCAAACAAAATATTTAGCTGTGCAGACCCACGGCAATGTTCAATACACAATGCCGACGGGTTCCGCTTGGCTAAGGACAGGGTATGATCCTCAATACGGAAATCTCTGTCCCGGTTGGTTCTGTGCAGATCCACGGTAATGCTCAATACGCAATACCGATGGGTTCCGCTTGGTTAGGGACAGAGTATGATCCTCAATACGGAACTATCTCTGTCCAGAATGGCTCGCTGGTTCACTACACCGGCGAGTCGGGGAGCCTAGAGCGCTAGCTACAAGACTGTCTAATTCCGCTATTCACACGCCTTAAATAGCCGTTTGAATCCCACTACGCCTTCACGTTGTAGAAGTGGATGCGCAAATATTGACACTCCCACGGTTCGAACTGTTAAACGGTCAGAGCATCGTTACACCCCCTTCTCTTTAAAAAAAAAAAAAGTAACATACCTTTTTTTTTGTGTAGATGGTGTCTAAAATAAAAAACATCTTAACTCTAATTATATCCTAATGTACAAACTAGCACTTCTACTTTGGGGTTGGTCCTAAAAAGAACTTGTTTGTTCCGACAATATTGGTATTTTCTATGTCCGAACCTCCAGTCTTTGCGTCAATATCACCCATGTTCTTCCACTTGACTACACCAACTTTTTGCACCATTCCCCCTCTTCTTATCTCATCCCTTATTTCAGAAATTGTTGTTGTCAACATAGAGATTATTGTTGCAACATCTTTTCCTGATGCATTTCGGGAGTTAGCATTCTTTAGCAATGACTCAAAAAAGTCTTCTGTATAGTTTTGCTTTCTGTACCCGCTAAAAACAGGATTTATTGTCATCTGTGTGTAATTGTTAGATAATAACCCTGTTTGATTTGCACAAGCTAGCTTTGCATACATCTTCAAGGTTGGGAATTTGAAACTAACACTTCTTCCTGATGATCCCATTTTTAAGAAACATTCTCCAAATTGTCCTCTAGTAAACCATCTCTGCACATTTGTTATTTGTTCAAGAATAGAGAGGTCTTCGCAATAGGTCCCAAATATCGAATGGAACATTATTTGAGCAGCTTGCTCTGAACTCCATTGACCTTCCAATGTAAAGTTGAGAAAACTCATTAGGTTGTATGCATAAAACCCTCCATTTCCAGATACATTAAAATGATCTAATATGTAATCTCCACCTCTCCATTTTGTTGCTGCACCTTTTTCATCTACCATAAATCCTTCTTTTAATGGAACAGTCCAAATACGATATAGTCCATTGATCGGGAAGAACATTCTGTGGGCTTGCCTTGATGTTGTCAAGCAGAGCAGATCTGCAGTTAGATTTACGATGGCCATTACTTCTGAAGCAGTTTTCCCTGCTGTATGGGTCAAAATGTCATCTATACATGGAATGTGAGCCATCATTCTCTTGCATGCAGCTGTCCATTTTCCTCTATATTGCCGATCCACTGTGATGTGTTGCAAAAGGGCGGTCATTGGTCCTACAGATTGAGCCATAGCTGATTTCTTTTCTGGTGGGTATGTACATCCTTCGAGTAAGATATGATGTGAACCATTTAGCCCATATTTTATCACAGAAAACTGCTTAAGAGTCCCATCAGCAGCTTTTCCTTTAGGAGCTACGCTATGGCCTAATCGGAGCTCTCTCAATCTGAGTTGATTTCCCACGAAGAAATCTAGATAAGGCATGACCGTCCCATACCACGCGTCTTCGTTTGGACCAAATTTCCGGAACTCAAATCCCTGTTCTGTGGCCTCCTCTTTAAGGATGTTGTTTGCCTCCTCCAAAAGAATGCTCCTTTCACTTCCCATATAATTTAGGGGAAATGTTTTCTTGTCTCTGGTTTTTGCCACCATTGTTCTATTAGTCCCACTTGCCTCTTGCCTCAACACTGTAAATGATGCGAATATTACGTTTGTTACTTTATGCGCAAGACTTATGCTAGAGTATGCTTCATTTCGCATATCTTCACTAAATGCCTTTTCTATTATTTTCCCATATGAATTGAGGAGAAATTTTAGACACTTTACTTTCTTTACGTTATCCGGTGTAACTCTTAATCTTTTGGCCGAAGGCACCTCCACTCCAGTATCAGGATCAACCTCTATATACGGTCTCTTCTTTCCACTATTATTGTCATCAACCTCCATGGTACGGGCAGTAGAACTAGAAGCCATTTTAATAGTTTTCCCAAAACGTTACTGTAGAATAGGATCTGTTTTTACTCGTATGTTTATCGAATTTAAGTTCGATAGAATGGTTCCTGAGGAATTCCACTCCTATTAATGCATCTTCCGTCAACCCTGGCATTACTATGAATGTTTGTCGGGTTTGTAACTTATCGATCTCGCATTCAATTGTCAACTTCTGGTTAAGCTCCATTGACGCTCCATTTGCTAGTCTTGTTCTCCCGCTGTAGCTATCTAGAGAGTCCTTGTATATCTGAGCTATTCTATCCCCGACGTAATTTTTAGTAGTTCCTGTGTCGATGAGCGCTCTGTATGTTCTTTGCCCTATTTTTAGTGATGCGAACAGTCGAATGTCATTGCTTGCTGGCTGTGTAACGGCGAAAACGAATGGAGTCGAATCTTGTTTTACAGACTGGGACGACTCCTTGTTTCTCCAGTCTGTAATTCGTTTCCCTGACGCCTGAAACAGCAGTTGCTGCTGTAAACCCCTTCTCTGCCGCAACGCGAACAAAACTTTTTCCATGGGTTTTTGCAGTTTTTACGGCTGTGACCTGGCATCTTGCATCTAAAGCATGCCGTTTTCGCATCGTACTCTGCTTGGTCCATGCGTCTCCAGTTTCCACGGCAAATCTGATTTGCTCGGGTCTTTTCGTCTTCTAGAGCTTCGTATTCTTGGGCTAAATCCTGTAATTCGGCTAAGTTTCCGAAATCCCGGCGGCGAGCATAAAGCTTATATTCTGGTAACAAATTTTTGTATATCCTTTCGAGTTCTTGGTTTTTAGAAAAAGATCCTTCTCGTCTGATTAATGTTTGAATCTCCGTGATATATCTATCTACTGGTTCGTTCTGTCTTTGTTTTCTGTTTCGGATTTCCTCTTCTAGTTGTAGCAAATATCCCCTGGGATAGAAAGCTTTTTTAAAATCTTCGTTGAAATCTGTCCATGACTTCCAATTTTTGTTATTGTTTCTGTACCATAACAAGGCGTGGTCTCCTAATAATTCTGGTAATGCTCTTAGTAGATCTTGTTTATCGATCTCGTAGGCCAAGCTTAATTCGTCTATCCTCTCTAAGAATTCTATTGCATCCGAATGTTTCTTGTCGAAGTGTGTGTTCCACTTTCGTACTTGATTTAGCAATTCTGGTTGCCCCATTTGTTTCGTTATTGTTAATTCCTGTAGTTGTCTTCGGATGCCCGAAATTTCCTGGGCCAGTGTGTCGGATTCTGTTCCCTTGGAAGTTTTTTCTTTTGGGATTGTTCCTGTAGCTTCCTCGCGATTTTTAAAATAGGTTCTGAGTCGTGCTCTCAATTCGTCGACGGTTGCCTTGGGATCTAGGCCGTATTTTTCGGCCTCGCTCTGCAATTCCTCTTTGCAAAGTCGGTTTATCCACGACGTACCTGTTACTGAGTCTGTGTCTTTATCTGTCGGCATTTTATTAATTTTTGCTCGGGCGCCAGTTTGTGATGGGTAGCTCTTTCGGGGCAACAGACTCAGTAAAACACAGGTATATATAATAATAGTCTCCCGTTTTATACCGCTGTCGCGGCTTTGGGAGTATAGCAGGGTAGTCTGCTATATCTAGGGCCTACGGTATACAAGGAAGGTAACATGGCCAGTACTACGCTTCAACCGTCTATTATTACCCCTGGTTTTACCCAAGGTACTCATTTTTATTCAGGCTGAGTCGACCTGGGGCCTATAGACATTTTTAAAATGTCTAGATGTTCTTGCCGGCGGTGGGATTCGAACCCCGGACCACCGGCTTGCGAGTCAAGCATCCTACCGCTTGCGCTACGCAGGCCCATAAAACACAGGTTTGAAATAAAAATAAATCTATTAAGTATATATATACAATAAATAAAAACTAAAAAAACGAATTCTACGTTGTATACTTATAAAACAAAAATAAAATGAATTCTACGTTTCCGTCTGGGTCCCGCGATGAATGAATTCCCCGGCAAACGTCTATAAAAGAAAAGAAATTAATTAGTACTACTAATATACTCGCTTTCGCTTCAATTCAGCGAAAGCTCCGAATATGCTCGCAAACAAAATATTTAGCTGTGCAGACCCACGGCAATGTTCAATACACAATGCCGACGGGTTCCGCTTGGCTAAGGACAGAGTATGATCCTCAATACGGAAATCTCTGTCCCGGTTGGTTCTGTGCAGAATCCACGGTAATGCTCAATACGCAATACCGATGGGTTCCGCTTAGTTAGGGACAGAGTATGATCCTCAATACGGAACTATCTCTGTCCAGAATGGCTCGCTGGTTCACTACACCGGCGAGTCAGGGAGCCTAGAGCGCTAGCTACAAGACTGTCTAATTCCGCTATTCACACGCCTTAAATAGCCGTTTGAATCCCACTACGCCTTCACGTTGTAGAAGTGGATGCGCAAATATTGACACTCCCACGGTTCGAACTGTTAAACGGTCAGAGCATCGTTACATGCTGCTACTCAAGTCCATTTTCTGTTGGATTTTTTCTTAAAGAATGTATTTGCAATATGCATGTTTTGGTAGTGAGCCAACTGAACCAGTCTCTCTCCCCTTTCATTTCTCTCGCCGACTCCATACTTTCCCATGACTTGTTCCTGCTTGTCGTTTCTTTTTCCCACTTTGGCATTAAAGTCACCAATTAAATACTTGAGAAGATATATTCTTCATTATTTTAAAATTTTATTGTTAGTTATTTGTTATTTTTATAGTAAATAATAATTAAAGAATGTGTTAAAACATTATATTTTTTCTTAATTGTATAGATTTTTGTTTATTTTGCTATATTTATTAGTTAAGAAACTTTGTATTTATTTGTAATCTAATTTAACATGCTTAATCACAATATATTCTTAATTTTACTTTATTCTTCATTATTTTAAATGTTTATTGTTAGTTATTTGTTGTTTATATAGTAAATAATAATTAAAGAATGTGTTAAGAGCGATATTTGGGACCTTGGGTTTGTGAAACCCCACATATGTAGTGCCGGGTTAACCACATCAATTATGCGTCTTTACTCAGGTCGCTTTCTTCCTCGAGATAGCGTATTTTCAATTACAGGTAAACATCTAATGAAATAAATTTTAATTCAAAACACTGACATTAGTCTAGATTTAGACTGTAAACCACATGGTTTACCACCAAATTTAATTTTAGTTGAATTGTATTTTGTTTCAGATATAGCAGAGGACGTAGAGTCATTGGAAATGCTTTTGGTATATTGGCTTCTCGGTGGCGAATATATCGTAGAACCATAATAGCGAGTGTGTAAACTGTAGTAGCAGTAGTGAAAGCTACAGTTTGTCTACATAATTTTTTGATAAATAATGGACAGAAATTTGAAAGTGAAGACAAATATATCACTGCCAGTACTGTTGATCATGAAAATGAAACTGGAGAATTGGTTCATGGTGACTGGAGAAATGACAATAATTTGCTACCCATAGCTAGAATGGGTAGTAATATGTATGCAAAAAATGCAGAAACAATGAGACTAAATCTCTTGAGATATTTTATAAATGAGGATGCTATCGATTTTCAAGAAAACAAATAAATTTTATTTTTTATATATTTATAGTATAGTTTAAGTAATATATATGTAATGAATTGTAATTTTTAACAAAAAATTAATCAAAAATTTAAAAACTAAATTTAATTTAATTTAAAAATGTAAATATATTATAAACTAAAAACTAACTATACTAAAACTTATAAACTATAATATTATACTACAACTAATACACTAATAATATACTAATATACTACAACTATTCTAAAAATGATTTTGCACCATCATATGCAACTTGTAATAACTTTATTTCTAATAGGGTTCTAGGCCCTTGGGGCATATACTGCAACATTTCTGATATTCTTTGACAAATTGGATTTGAAATAACTGTCTGTGCTCGTGGTGGTCCTTGATTTATTTTACTGAGTGTGTCAATAATTGCTCCTTCTAATTTATTATTCTTAGTACTTCTTGACAGCTCTACTAAAGGCTCGCTGTTTTCATAAGGTGACAAAGAACTACCACTAGCACTACTACCACTAACACTAATACTTGATTTTATATTTGAAACTGTGTTTCTGTAGTTCGCTGTTTCATTTAAGAAGTACAGAGAGTCAAAATACTCCCATTTTTTTTCTTGTGCGTAGCAGAGCCACTAGGTATATGATCATTCTTTAATCTTACCTAAGTATCCCTCAGATTTCTCCATTTTTTATAAGGAATTCAATAGAGAATTGGGGATTAGATCCAAATTCGGCGTATATCTCTTGCCACAATATAACACGAGTTGTCTTTGACCTCTCTTTTATTGATAGGCTGGAATCCCATAAAGGAGGACTAGCCATCACACAACTTATTAGTAATTCTTCCACAGCATATTCCTGTTCAACCTACAAAACAATAATAATGTAAAAAAAGTTTAAAAAATAAATGTCATAAAAATTATAATAAACAATGAACAAAAAATTAACCATTGACAGTTGACACTTTAATACGGAATTTCGTATCCGACAATCGCAACCATATGACTTAGTAGAGAATTTTAAACGTCAACGTGTAAAATTCCCTACTCTAAGGACTTATAGCTTCCAAATAGAAACTACGAAAACAGACGATTTTCGTATGTCAGAAATCGGATACATAGGACTCCGCCTTTATTCTGTGACCTAAGACATTCAGACTTATAAATTCTTAACGATCTGTTTTACATGGCAAATAAAATTTATTTTCGAAACGAATGCATTTGCTAGTGTTATAATTAAATTAATAAATGTCAGTTTACTCTCAAAGTAAATATTTCTGGGAAATAAAATCTATAAATCCGTGTTTTACTTACGTAGCCAGAGCATTGTACGAACAAGGAGTTCGCCATAGCGAACTTTGCTGGTTCGATGGAAGACTTTTTCTTACCGCAAAAAGCTTCTGAGGTACTCCTTAGCTTCGAAGGACCAGCTGGGGAATCCAGCACCTGAAAGGTTGTTCCCTTGACAAGGGATAGGGGGTGTAATGACACGTGGTCGGGTTTATAGGATAGTTAAGCCTGGAATGGAGGTTAGGTTATAATAAAACACTTTCTATCTATCGTGTCTAGATTCAGAATTGTTTTATTTCCTCTTTATTGCATCTGTTCGTCACATCACTCTTACAATGTTACCAATCTGAGTGTGTTCCGAATATTTACTTATTTACATACATCACATCCCCCTCTTTTTGAAATGACAAAATAAAAATAAATTTCTTTAACAAATCTTTAAATAGACATTTATGAATTTCCTCAATTGTTCCATACATCCTTTACCCCCTTTATTTTATAATAAAATTACTTATAAATCGAATCTATCAGGTTTTTTAACAATTCGACCTGAAGAGGTTTGTGGAGGTAAGTTTATTGGAGAGTGATGATCATAGTGATTATCAGAGACACTTTCAAGATTTTGTGACTCACTAGTTTCAGATTTATTATCTGTATGTTCATCATCAGAAGTTGCAGAAATGCGAACTAAAAATTGTCTATTTCTTGCAATTTCTGACCCAGAATCTCTTAATTTAATCGAGTAGGTTTTATCTCTTAATTTATGTTTGATAAGACCTTCTCTCAATTTGCTTTTATCTTTAAGATAAATTTTTCATTATTTTTAAGCGGTTTTAAATTTATAGTACCTCTATCATAATAAGCTTTTTGAATGTTCTGTCTTTTCTGAAAGTTACTGATCACTATTTTAGTATTACATAATTTTGGTTTTAGAATTTTGTCAGTAGTGGGAATCTGAGTTTTATGTACTCGTGACATTAAAAGTTGAGATGGTGATGGTAAATTTGAATCAATTGGTGTATTTCTAAGTTGTAGCAATCTTAAGTATGTATCTTTACCATCTTTATGATATTTTCTTAACGCTTTTTTGTAGGTTTGAATATATCTTTCACTTAGACCATTAGATCTATGATTTTCTGGGCTTGACTTTATGCTTGTAAATTCCAATTCTTGGCAAAATTTAACAAATTCATTGGCTATATATTGTGGTCCATCAGAGTAAAAGATTTTTGATATTCCATGACGAGCAAATATCGATTTTGAATGTGTAACTATAGTTGAACAGGTTGTATCTTTCAACAGAAATTTCTGGATATTTACTATAATAATCTACCACAATTAAATAACTTTTTTGACCTATGTAAAATATGTCAGAGCCAACTTCTGACATATTTTACAGAATCTGTTGTACTCGACTCACGGCAGTTTTGGTTGAGTCGGTTTGTTAGATTAATTCGCATACATATTCTGTAGCTCTGAAAACAAATTTAGAAATTAGTTTCACGTTTATTCTCTCAAAGGTTGTACGTTTAAAAAAATTAATTCTCGCAAACTTAACGCAATAATTTTATTACTCCAAGAAGAGGAGGAAGAAGAAGAGATGATAACGTTAAATCTAAATAAAATAAATAAAAAGGTAAACGAAATTTTTTCATGTCTTAATACAGAAGGTACTTTTAAATTAATAGTCAAAGAAAGATTGTTTTAAAACGAGGAAAAATTTTGAGAATATTTTAGACTTTCCAGGGATTTATTTGGAACTGTCTTACAATTTGTACTAGATCCACTAGTCTTTTACCTTCCTCGTGAGAATCGCAGTTGATTCCAGCGCACACCGTCGAAGTACACGGCTATCGCTCTGCAGTGCGCGCAGCTCAGCAGACCCTAACAAACCGTTATCATAGAGAACCATTTCTTTGATTTTGACGAACGTGCGGGGCGTTCGACTGACTGTGAGTTGTGCGTCGCTCACTGTTCTAACAAACCATAGCTTTAGACAGGTTTCACCAGTTATGAATACTACAATCGACCCCCCCCCCCACCCCAATTTAATTTAAACAAATAATGAATCTATACAAAAGGTAAGTATCCATATTTATTTATTTTTACATTTCGTAAAATGATAAATGATTATACAGGCATGGAAATAATTTTTCGAAATATAGGAATTTAAATGCAATAAGTAGATTCCTTGATTTGCAATTGACCAGTGTAAATTTCCAGATAACGTCGCGATGTGTCATATTTAATTCATTTGTTCGACTGGATATGCTGTACCCACTGAGTTGTCTGATTTGAAATTAACCAGTGTAAATTTCACATATAAAGTCGGAATGTTTTAAAATTAATTCATTTGTTCGACTATAATCGACTTGTAATAAGGATTACAATGGAACAAATAAATTAATTTTAAAACATCTCAACTTTATATTTTATAACTCAGTGGTTACAGCATATCCAGTCGAACACATGAATTACATACGGCACATAGCGACGTTATCTTGAAATTTACACTGGTTAATTGCAAATCAAGAAATCTACTTATTGCATTGGAATTCCTATATTCCGAAAAATTATTTGCGTACCTGTGTGTAAAAGAATTGTTAATGGCTTCCTTGGGCTTGGTGTCCCTCACATAATTTCTTTATGTCTTGTTCAATGTTGGTTAATAACAACCTCAAATCTCCTCTTTCTATTATGTCGAGCCTATTTCTTTGTCTGTTTCTCAATATACACACAGAACTAAAACCTTTCTCCACTAGATATGTTGTGGGGAATGCTAATAATAATAATTTGATTGCATTCCACAAGATTGGATAAACTTCTTTTATCCGCGGCCAAAATCTTTCATACCCACACTCCCGGAAAAAACTTTCAATTTCAACATCATTGTTTTGTATTTATTTATACAAAGTATTATTTCTGCTTTCTGGTGGTTGATACTGATAAATAACTGATAAACTGAATAAAAACTTAATTTATTTGCACATTGCTTACACTGCGCGCTGTCATCAGCTGACATGCGACGAGAACTTATTTGCCTTACACTTGTGTATTCTGCAACACACCGCCAGCCTTGAAATACCCTGGTTATTTCAAAATGAAACAAGAAAAAAACAATAAATAAAGAGTCATACGTGCTCAGTATACATAAAAACATAGAAATGAACTTAAATGTCTGTTGGTAATATGCACACGCGTGAGAGAGCTCTTATCACTTCACCATTGTTTGTTTTTATTGTCACAACACGTATTCTATTGTCTCTGCCTCGATGTACCATTGAAATGCATCCTAACTTCTACTGTAAAGGTGGTAAATTATCTTCTCTAAGACACACTATAGAGCGTTTCACGTTAAGAAAATAACATTGCGGAGATAGGGCCATGTATTTCTTATGGACGATAGAAGCGCGACGATGCCACGATGAACACAAGCACGAGTCAGGGCTGTATAATTTGTATTTTAGTTTCCACAGACATGAATTAAATTAATGTTTTTTAACGTAATTGGCCAAAAGTGCCCATTCGAAACAAGAGATGAAAAGTAGGGAAAATGATTTTAATTAAATAAATAGTATTTACAAAAGATAATTTTATTTTATCTATTTTAATTATAGTAACGACAGTTTATTTGTTTTTCGGTAAGAATACCATATACCATGAATCATAGAAATCAGTAGAAAATATTGCTTAGTTAAATCATGCACTTTGTCGGCTATTAAAGATTTTAAAGCAATAAACGAACCGCTTGGAACGCATATATCTAATTACTAATTGCAACTTAAAATAATACGGTGTGCGTATGTCAGCGATTTTATGTCGTTCTCTGAGACTAAATAATGATAATAAGGCTTTGTGGTTCTTCAGTTGTTATTCTGACTTTACAGTTAAATGTTACACTTTGTCGGCTATTAAATATTTAAAAGCAAATAAACGGACCGCTTGGAACGCATATATCTAATTACTAATTGCAACTTAAAATAATACGGTGTGCGTATGTCAGCGATTTTATGTCGTTCTCTGAGACTAAATAATAATAATAAGGCTTTGTGGTTCTTCAGTTGTTATTCTGACTTTACAGTTAAATGTTAATTGAAATTGGAAATTCAAAAATTAAGCCAAGGGAATATCTTGGACATCAGTGCAAAACGAATTGTTTTAAATGTATTTAATTATCATCTAAACTTAAGAAGTGGTGAAAGTGTTAGAAGTTTAATCCATAAAGTAAGTGCTATGACAGGAATAAGTTTAGTACTATTTTTAAAATCCGCAAAGAACCTGCGGAAGGAGGACTAATGCCCATAAAAAAAAACAAGAAAACGTACCAAAAGTAGAGTGAACAACAGAAAGTTCACTTACGATGCAGTAGTTCATACGCGACTACGTGCCATCGTGCATAGTTTTTTCTTTAAAAATTTACTGCCGACATTGAACAAAGTTTTTGCACTGGTTAAAAAAGACAAAGATTTAGCAAACATGTCACGCACAACAATGTGGAGAATACTCCATGAAATGAACTTTGTTTTTTGCAAACGAGGAGTAAAGTCAAGCATGATTGAACGGCCCGATATTCTAAAATGGAGGCATCAGTATTTGCGTGAAATAAAAAAATTTCGTTCTCAAGGATACACCGTCGTTTATTTGGACGAAACTTGGGTGAATGTTGGACATAGTGTTTCCAAAGAATGGAAGGACCTCTCAGTGACTTCAACCAGGGATGCGTTTGTTAAGGGGTTGTCAACAGGCCTAAAACAGCCGACACAACGAGGCCCCCGATTTGTTATAGTGCATGCAGGTAGCGAATTGGGCTTTGTAGAAGATACTGCTTTTTGGTTTTTAGCTAAAAAAAACTCAGCGGACTATCATGATGAGATGGATGGTCCTATATTTGAACAATGGTTTAAGGAAAAGCTGCTTCCTAATCTTCCAGAGAAAAGTGTTGTGGTGATGGACAACGCTTCGTACCATTCGAGGAGAGAAGAAGCGATTCCGACACAAGCCTTCAATAAAGATCAAATTAAGACGTGGTTGCTGGAGATTTTTGAAGAAGATTATTTAAAATCAGAGCTCATGGAAGTCGTAAACACATACAAAGAAAAATACATAAAATATAAAATCGACGAGATGTGCAAAGAGAAAAATGTTGCCATTCTGAGACTACCTCCATACCATTGTGAGTTAAATCCAATTGAAATGGTATGGAGTCAAGTCAAAAGACATATTGCCTCACACAACACAGAGTTTAAGGCCGCCGCTATGGAACAATTAATAAGAAATGGTGTAGTTTACTAAACTACACCAGGTTAGGTTATTAAAAACTATTGTAAACTTGCTATTAAGGAAGAGCAAAAATTTTGGGTTATTGATGGGTTGATGGACGATATTGATCCTGTGGTAATAAATGTGACGGTTGACAGTGACAGTAATGAAAGTGATAGCGATGATAGAGAAGATGAGGATGATGTTAATATGCAGTGAGTGAATTATGTGATAGTGTGCAAATCGACGGACACAAAGTGCCAAATCCGAAAAGTCTTATAATGAAGTGACTAGTGATAAGTGTAGTAGTGTCTGGGGACTCAGGAGACTGAAACCTCGGAAGCCCTGAAGAAGACATCAGAGAGGATGTCGAAAGCTCGGCCCAATGGATATCGACGCGGTTCAACCCGGAAGACTGGTGAGTTTAATATTAATTTTTATCACAGTATTAATCTTAGCTCTAGGTTTAATATATATATATATATATATATATATATATATATATATATATATATATATATATATATATATATATATATATATATATATATATATATATATATATATCGAGAAAAGGAGTACGACCGTCAATCCAAAATAAACTAAGGTACACTCGAAGAGTGGTGGGTTTTTCGGTCAAAGTGGAGAAATAAAAGACAAAGAAGGTGGCTACTTCATTTATTTATTGAAGACGTTTCGCTTTCTGCTCAGAAAGCATCATCAGTTCATCTAAAAAGAACAATATGAAACCAAACATCCATAGAGAAGTTACAACAAAAGTGTGTTACCTTACAAAGACATGTAGCAGTCAATGATGTTAAAAATATGAAAAAGCTTACGAAACTGGACATTCAGAGTTAACGTTGTATAAAACAATTAATTGAAACTAGGTATAGTTTGCAATTTAACAAAATTAGCACAGCAAAAGAACATGTGATAAACATACATGTATAAAAAAGTTATTATAAAAACTTAAGTAAAAAACATTAAGGTTTATTTTAAAGTGTAAAGAACTAGAAAGATCATAAGAATGCACTTCCAACAATTTTATTTAATAAATTAGATTTTAATTTTAACTTTAGGTAACATTATAAGTTATTTAAGATTAATAGTAATAAGATAAAATGAAGTTACCAGTCTTTAGCATACTGAGTCTCGCCGATAAATGAATTTACAGGTTTAACACCCACGCAAACAACGTGAAGAGAAGTGGCCTTGAGGTCAAAATGACATAAACAGCAAGGCAACCTACCAACCTCTATATAATAAGGCGGTATATTCAAAGAATGTGAAATTTGGTTGACAGCTTGTCGTTAAAAAAACCAAACAATGAAAGGAAAAGGTGGTTAAGATCACCATTTACCCCACAATGATTGATCTGTCAACAAAGAACAAAGCATGCGAAGTCAATCCAAAATATCATATATTATAATATTATGACGTCACTAGTTAGCCAGCTAACAGGTGAAGATTAATACAACTTCCACAGTCCAAAGGTTCCTACGGTCCTAAATGTTTGAAGTATTTCATGTATGTTTATCACATGTTCTTTTGCTGTGCTAATTTTGTTAAATTGCAAACTATACCTAGTTTCAATTAATTGTTTTATACAACGTTAACTCTAAATGTCCAGTTTCGTAAGCTTTTTCATATTTTTAACATCATTGACTGCTACATGTCTTTGTAAGGTAACACACTTTTGTTGTAACCTCTATGGATGTTTGGTTTCATATTGTTCTTTTTAGATGAACTGATGATGCTTTCTGAGCAGAAAGCGAAACGTCTTCAAATAAATAGATGAAGTAGCCACCTTCTTTGTCTTTTATTTCTCCACTTTGACCGAAAAACCCACCACTCTTCGAGTGTACCTTAGTATATACAGTGTGGAACGCACTTATGGAATAAAATTGTTTGTGTCCTTATTTTAGAAAATAATAAAAAACGTTGAGATACCTTAACTTTTAAATTTAAGTGTGCGCTTTTTAAACATAAATTTGAATGTACAGGGTGGTCCACGCAAGTCTGACATAGTCCATAATCTGTATTTTAAATAAAACACCCTGTATAATGTTATCTTTTTAAAAGCTCCTTAACAACCTGATCTCAACGAACTATATCATATAGGGTCTATTATGAATAATACAAGGTGAAATTTTGAAATTAAGTATAATTTTCTTCAAGAAGACAATTAATTCATAGAATACCCGAGGTAATTGATTGGATTACATTAAAATAAATGCTCAAAATGTTCTCCACCTTGTTGTTGGCAATAACACAGTCTCTTATAAAACTCGTCCCGAACTTTGTTTAAAGTTTAAGGTGAAATATTCCGTATTTTTGTAGTTATCCTTTCTTTGAGGTCTTCAATGGTAGTTGGTTGTGTTGCATATACTTTGTTCTTTAGATAACCCCACAGAAAAAAATCCAAAGGCGTAAGATCTGGCGACCTAGCTGGCCACTCAATAGTACCCCTTTGTCCAGTCCATTTATTGAAGAAGAGTTCATTCAAGTAATTTTTCACCATTAAAGCATAATGGGGTGTTGCACCCTCCTGCTGGAACCAGACAGTTTCATGCGGTAGGGTCGGATCTATTGGATTGGGATATAAGTTAGCTAACTGAGGAAGAACATCGTCTCTTAGCATGCTTAAATATTTTTCCGCTGTCAAATCACCATCTACAAATATAGGACCAATAATATGATCTATAATACCTCTAAAGAGGATTCTCCGCTGACCAATATCTACAGTTTTGTCGGTTTACCTCTCCGTTCAATGTAAATGTTGATTCATCAGAAAAAAGAATTGTGCCAAGAGCTATTTCATTTGTGTTAATTTTATCCATCATTCTTTCGCAGAAATCCATTCTATGATCTGGATCGTCTTCTGTTAGCTCCTGCACAAAAGTCAATTTATATGGATGAATTTTTTCTTCATGGAGACACTTTAGGACAGTTGTGTGACTCACTATATTTTGACGATACTCTGCGACACTTAACAAAATATCCACTTTCGCCTCATCTTCAATGAAGAACGGTTTTCTTTTTAATGCTTTGACATATCCAAGTTCTCTGAATTGTGAATAAATTTTAGACACAGTATCTTGTGCAATATTAGGCAACTGAGGGTACCTCTGATTAAATAAGTTTGCTACTTCAACTTGATTTCTACAATTCTCTCCGTAACAGCTCATCATTAAAATCTCAATTCGGTGGGTTCCAGTTAAATATTTCATTTTTATTTCTGCAAGAAATTAGCTTTTAATTAGGAATTTATTATTTTAATGTAAAATGTCAACACACCAACAACTGATTGATAACAATCCGCATTATTAACGATTTTGTTTAATTAGCAGACTATCTAGACAGTTTTTACCTATTCATGACAAAAAATGTTAACACGGTTACTAAACAGAAATTTTCCCCAATATACTGACACTTAGAGTAGAAGTGTATTGTTTGTCTGTATTTAGCTTATTTAAAATAATACCATAACACGTGATAAATTTTTAATTTCAAAATTTCATCTTGTATTATTCATTATAGACCCTACATGATATAGTTCGTTGAAATCAGGTTGTTAAGAATCTTTTAAAAACATAAAAATATACAGGGTGTTTCATTAAAAATAAGGATTATGGACTATGCCAGACTTGCGTGGATCACCCTGTACATTTAAATTTATGTTTAAAAAGCGCACATTTAAATATAAAAGTTAACGTGTCCCAGAGTTTTTTATTAATTTCTATAATAAGGATACAAACAATTTTATTCCATAAGTGGTTTCCACACTGTATATATATATATATATATATATATATATATATATATATATATATATATATATATATATATATATATATACATATATATATATATATATATATATATATATATATATATATATATATATATATATATATATATATATATATATATATATATATATATATATATATATATATATATATAAATTTCGGTATCGCGTCGATTGAAATAAATCAGTGCTTTGTTTATTTTCATTGGAGAACCATCTCTAAATGAAGCCAAATGTTCGTTTAAATTTTTTTTAATCTTCGTATCTATGATTTTTTGCAGAGTTTGTGTTTTTTGTTTTTTTTTTTTTGTTAAGTTAGTTTTAAATAATGAGTAAAGTTTACAGTAGATATATAATAACATCGATAATATACTACATATTAGTTGTAAGTTATGAACTATTAACATCTGTATTTCTTATAAACTCTATGTCATCTGTTTATATTTTAGAGAACTGATGAAGCTTTAGATATATAAAGCGAAACGTCTTCGATAAACTTATGAAGTAGGTACTTCTTTTTTTATTTGCCAACCTGAATGACCGATTAAACCTCTGAATTCACTAGTTGAATACTTTACTTTATATATATATATATATATATATATATATATATATATATATATATATATATATATATATATATATATAACGTATAGTGTATAAATGAATGGACACTAAATAGAAAAACGTGTGGCACGTGTGGTCAAAATAGCAAGATGTAACGATGAGTCCAAGCCATCACCGTTAAACCAGCGTGCGCGCGAACCAACCCATGAAGTAGGAATGTATCGACAGTAGAAAGGGCAAAACTAATTACCAAGCTCCGCTATATAAACCGCAACATTTCCTCATAGAGACAGAATCGACAGGTGTTGACTGAAGATTCTCTTCTTCCCTACTCCGGCTTGTGGACGTGTTGAGTTCACAAGTTGTTCCGTCCCATACCGCCGTTACTCGAAGAGCGTGTTGAGCTCTTCACTACCCGTACTCTGAAGCAGTCGTGTTGAGACCGTCGAGGAGTGTCCTATTAACCCGAATCACTATCTTGTAGGGGCAAAATTACGGCAGAAAATAGCGACAGTAGCAAAAGGGAAAAATATTCAAATCAAAAAATGGAATGTCGAAGGATTCAAAAGTGCAACAAAAAGACAAGATTACAGAAATGCTCTCCAAATAAAACTCAACCGAACTAGAGAGGAAGATACTGCAGAGGAGGAATGGAGACAATTAAAAACCATTATAACGGAGTCAGCAGAGGAAACTGTCGGAAAATCCAAAAGGCAAAGAAATGCGGAATGGTATGATGAATGCAGAACTGCAGTAGAGGAAAAAAGGCAAGCTAGGCTTAACCAACTTCAAAGAAATACAAGAAATAGCAGTGAGATTTATAACGAAAAAAGAATACAAGCGACTAGAATATGCAGAAGAAAGAAAAGAGAGGCTATGAAAAAACAAGTACAAGAAATCGTAAAGCATAACAACAGACGCGAAAGCAGAAAATTCTGTAAATGCATAAAAGAAAGCACACAGTCATTTAGACCAAAACTAACGATATGCAAAGACAAGGACGGAGAACTACTAACAGAGAAGCAAAAAATTATAATGAGATGGAAACAATATTTCGAAGAAAATCTAAATGCAGACAACGAAAATGATCAGAACGAGACAATACGGCGGAGCTGCACATCGAAAATCCAAGTTATGAAGAAGTAGTTCAGATAATAAATAAACTAAAAAATAATAAAGCACCAGGAACGGACGGAATTTCGGCAGAATTATTAAAGCATGGAGGATCCGAACTCTGGGAAAGAATCCATTACCTAATAGCATTAATATGGACGAAGGAGCAAATGCCAGAGGAATGGACAGTTGGCCTCATACAGCCAATATATAAAAAAGGAGATAAGAGGGAATGCCAGAATTATAGGCCAATTACATTGCTAAATGTAATATACAAAATTCTTTCTGGTATAATCTACAATAGATTATTAGAATACTCCGAAAATATAATTGGTGATTATCAAAATGGATTCAGACCAAATAGAGCCACTACAGATAACATATTCATACTAAGAACGATACAAGAAAAAGCTTATGAATACGACATAGACCTATATAATATGTATATAGACTTTAAACAAGCTTTTGATAGTGTGAAAAGAGACAAAATGCTGGAAGACCTTTGTAATCTAGGTATACCTAAGAAATACATCAGCCTCATAAAAATGACATTGCAGGGTTCAAAAGCCGCAGTCAGAGTAGATGGAGAACTGACTCCATTGTTAAACATCAACATGGGAGTAAGACAGGGAGATGCCCTATCAACCATGCTATTCAACCTAGTTCTTGAGGCAGTCATCAGAAAAACCAATATAACCGGCCATATAAACACCAAATCAGTACAAATTACTGCATATGCAGACGATGTAGCCATCATTAGTAGGAATAAGCCACGACTAATGGAAGTGTTCAAACAAATTGATCCTGAAGCAAGAAAAAGAGGTCTCAAAATAAACGAAGCAAAAACGAAGTATATGACAGTCAAAAGAATAACTGACAATGAAAATAATATCACAATAGACAACTATACTATCGAACGAGTGGATGCCTTTACATATCTCGGCACAGAAATCAATCAGAATAACTCCGTAAGTAGCGAAATTAATGCACGTATTTCCAGCGGGAATCGTACATACTATGCTAATAAAAGATTGATGACATCGAAATTATTAGACAAAAGAACCAAAATGAATATCTACAGAACACTGATTAGACCCGTAGTAACCTATGGATGTGAAACTTGGGTAATGACGAAAAAAGATGAAGCCCAACTCAGGACATTCGAGAGAAAAATACTGAGGAAAGTATATGGCCCGGTACAAGAGGAAGATGGCACATGGAGAATCAGGAGAAACGACGAGGTTAATGAGTTAAATGAAGGTTATGACATTGAAGATTTGTGAAAAGTCAAAGACTGTCATGGCTGGGACATGTGCAGAGACAAAACGATGCAAAAACAACAAAGAAAATGTTACAATGGAAGCCCATAGGAAGGCGAAAAAAAGGAAGGCCCAGAACGAGATGGTTGGATGACGTGGAAGACGACCTGAAAACAATGAACATAAGGCAATGGAGAAGAAGGGCACAAGAGAGATCTGAATGGAAGGACATAGCCAGACAGGCAAAGACCCATCCAGGGTTATGATGCCAAAAGAAGAAGAAGAATACCTGAACAATCTCTTACCTTTTTTACTAAGTCTGTTAATATCATTGCTGCGCATAACTCTAATTTTGGAATTGTAAGTACCTTTAACGGTGCTACTCTACTTTTTGCAATAAGTAACTGACTCTGTTTCTGATCGTGATATTGACTAACAATATATAAACAAGCTCCATAAGCTGCTTCTGATGCATCACAAAATCCATGCAATTCTGTAGATGTTCCTTGAAACAATGTAACATGTCGTGGAATACTGATTTGATTTAATTCTGTTAACTGATTTATAAAGTCTACAAAACAAGTATGAAGTTCAGCAGGAACTGATTCATCCCACTTTAAATTAAGTTTCCATAACCTCTGTAATCTTTGCTTGAATGACATAAGGTCCTACTAAACCTAAAGGATCAAAAATTTGAGATATTGTTGACAAAATGGATCTCTTTGTAATTCTTTCAGTGTCTTTACATTTTATTTTAAATAACAAGTTATCTTGACCTGACTGCCAAGTTATTCCTAAAGTTTTATTTTCCTCTTTGCTGGAGATAAAATATTCTATACCTACTTGTTCTTGCTCTACTGGTGAGAATATATCTTTGTTGTTGAATATCCATTTTCTTAATATAAATTTTGATTTGCTAAGAATTTCTTGTAATTTTCCTTTTAACTGTTTTGCCTGTTCTGCAGTTTCACATCTGTTATATACTTGTCAACACAGGTAGGCAACACCGCTCACGGACACAAGGGAATGAAGTTAGTCAGTTATTGGGCAATAAAGGTTAATGATATAAAACCACGTTGTATTATTAATTATTACCTTATTTAAGTAAGAAATACCAAATACACAACAATTGGCGACGAGGATGGGATACATATGATGGTAATAACAACTACTACAGAGATTATTACGACTACTACCATTGCTACTTCAACTTCAAGTACAGTTATTTACATTATTATTATACTACATCCCCAATTATGTCTACACAAGTATCTACATTTCAATTTTCCGTTGAATCTTTCAACCAGTCTGCCACCAAATGGTCCAGGTGGGTAAAGAGGCTGGAAGGTGCTTACAAGGTATTTAAAATTCCAGACGAAATGAGATTACCTTATCTACTACACTACATGGGTTCTGAGGCCTACGGCACCCTATGCGACAAGTTAGCCCCAGAAGTCCCGGAAGACAAGTCATACGACGACATTGTCAATTTAATGGATAATTTTTACAACCCTGCACCCCTGGAAATTGCAGAAATCTTCAGATTCCAATCAAAAAGGCAAGCCGAAGGAGAAACAATACAAGAATACCTTCATTCACTACAAAAGTTGTCAATTAACTGCAATTTCTCTACATATCTTAAAAGTGCTATAAGAAACCAATTTGTTTTTGGCCTACGATCGAAAAGAATACAAGCTAGACTTCTAGAATCAAAAGGACTGGACCTAGATAGAGCCGTTGAGATTGCCACAAGCATGGAGGCATCAGAAAAGGACAGTAACCAATTTTTTCATAATCAAAATTATAATAATTCTAGTGTCAATATATTAAATACAAAAGCAAGGAGTGCAAATAATAATAGGATGCAATTTCAGAATAACTCTGCTGCAAATTCTTCAAACACAAATAGTAATGTATGTTATAGATGTGGAGATCCTTCACATTTAGCAAATTCTTGTTCAAAAAAAACATTTAACTTGTAATTTTTGTAAAAAAGTTGGACACATTCAAAAAGTTTGTTTAAAATCAAAAAATGTTAGGTCTAACCAAGTAACTTCAGTTTGCTCAGTTCAAGAAATTTTTAAGATTAGTACTGTAAATTCAAAAGACAAATTTTTTATAAACTTAAGAGTAAACAACAATATTTTAAAATATGAAATTGATTCAGGTGCTGCTGTTACCATTGTAAACAAAAATGTATTTGACACATATTTTTCTACACTACAATTACAGAAATCTGATGTAAAATTAACTACATACTGTAAAAATCATTTAAATGTTTTAGGGTTAACTCCAGTGGAGGTTGAGCACCAGGGAATAAGGCAAATGTTAAAGTTGTACGTGGTGGATGGTGAGGGTCAATCACTAGTTGGAAGAGAATGGATACGTGCCCTTGGAATTAAACTACATGAGGTAAATACAATATCACATGAGAACTCTAAAGTCTCAAGTTTGTTAGATAAATACACACATTTGTTTGAAAAGTCAATTGGTGAAATTATAGGTTTAGAAGCTGAAATTCATTTAAAACCTGGTAGTATAGCAAGGTTTCATAAGGCTCGCCCAGTTGCTTTTGCATTACGTCCTAAAGTGGAAGCTGAGTTAGAGTCGTTAGTTGATCAGGGTGTTTTACAAAAAGTAGAGTTTTCAGATTGGGCAACCCCAATTGTCCCAGTTGTCAAACACAATGGGGACATACGCATTTGTGGGGATTTTAAAATGACTTTAAATCCCTGTATTGAAGTGGACGAATATCCTTTACCTACCCCTGATGATCTTCTATCTCAGTTAGCAGGGGGCGATAAGTATTCAAAAATAGACATTACAAAAGCTTATTTGCATTTACCTATAAAAAGTGAAATGAAACATTTACTTACACTTAATACTCACAAAGGTCTGTACTGCCCAAACCGTTTAATGTTCGGTATTGCAAGTGCTCCTGCCAAATGGCAACGTTTAATGGAACAAATGTTACAAGGAATCAATGGTATCTCTGTGTTCCTAGATGATATAAAAATTACTGCCCCAAATACTGATATACATTTACAAAGACTTGAAAAAGTGTTACAAAAATTATCTGAACATAATTTACATATAAATTTAGACAAAAGTGAATTTTTAAAAGACGAAATTGAATACTGCGGATACAAAATAAATAAATTTGGTATTACTAGTAGCTCAGATAAAGTAGATGCAATTGTAAATGCTCCAATACCAGAAAATAAAACTCAAGTCCGAAGTTTTTGTGGGTTAGTTAATTATTACAGACGTTTTTTACAACATACCTCTACAATATTAAAACCTTTAACAAATCTACTTAAAAATCATGTTGAATTTGAATGGTCCCGAGATTGTCAAATGGCATTTGATAAAGCCAAAAGGCTTATTTCTTCTAAAAATGTTTTGTGTCACTACGACCCAAATTTGCCATTAGTCCTTGCAACTGATGCATCCCCTTATGGTGTTGGTGCAGTACTGTCCCATATTTTTCCAGACGGTACAGAAAGACCGATACAATTTGCTTCTCAAATGTTAACCCTTACACAGCAAAAGTACTCTCAAATAGATAAAGAGGCATACAGCATTATTTTTGGTGTGAAAAAGTTCTTCAATTACCTATATGCTAGAAATTTTATTTTATACACTGATCATAAACCTTTAGTTCAGATTTTTGAACCAGATAAAAGTCTACCAGTTTTAAGTGCTACAAGAATGCAGCATTATGCAATTTTCTTACAAGGTCTAAAGTATGATATTCGATACAAAAATACAGATTTTCATTTTAATGCAGATGCTCTTTCACGTTTACCTATTAAAAATGAACAAAATTATACTCATGATGAACCAGACATATTCGAACTTAATCAGATTGAAAATTTACCTACAGATGTTAACAGTTTATCTTTTCATACCAAAAATGATGCTACTTTACAAAAGTTACTATTAGGTTTACAAACTGGTGAGGTTGTTGAAAAACAATTCAGATTTAACGTAGATCAATCAGAGTTTTCACTACAGTCTGGAGTCATAATGAGAGGACAACGAGTTTTAATACCTATGAAATTAAGAAATAAAATTCTGCAGGAATTACACACTGCGCATTTTGGTATGGTGAGAATGAAGTCTTTAGCCCGGAGTTACTGCTGGTGGCCTTTCATAGACAAGGATATTGAATGGACCTTTTAACGGAGGCTATTACTTCATTTTAGTCGATTCGTTTAGTAAGTGGCCTGAAATACATTTCACGAAAGACACTACTACAAAAACTACAATCGAAATTTGTAGAAAAATCTTCACTACTTTCGGAATACCCACAGTATTTGTTACTGATAATGGTAGACAATTTGATTCTCATGAATTTAGAGAATTTATGAAGAATAATGGTATCACACATAAATTTACTGCACCCTATCACCCAGCCACGAATGGTCAGGGGGAGAGATATGTCCAAACACTAAAAAATTGTCTGCGAGCCATGCACAGTGAAAAGAAAGACAGAGAACTTGAATTGTGCAAGTTACTAATGCAGCATCGTAGAACACCTCACACAGTAACTGGCAAAAGCCCGTCTGAACGTATGCTAGGAAGGCAGATTGGAAATAGATTAGATTTACTTAAACCTTTTACTCATGACAAAAATGCTTACACAGACCAGAGTCTTAGAAATGTTGCTATAGATACCAGAGTCTCAGTGCGAGATTACTTTAATGCCAAATGGCAATTTGGCAAGGTTATACTAAGGTTAGGATTATTACATTATTTAGTTGAGTTAGATGATGGTAGGACGTGGAGACGTCATATTGACCAAATGAGAGTAATTGGGCAGGATACACCTATAGAATATAACCCAACTTGTTTCATTCCTGATACAGTTACACATAGTATAGTTCCAAGGGAGGTATCTGTCCCTGAACCCAATTCCGTTTCACCACCTACAAATGTACAAGAACTTCTAAATGATACAATAGAGCCAACAGTACCTGAGGCTCACACTGAAGCTGAACCAGTGTTAAGACGTTCAAGTAGAGTATGTAAACCTGTTCAGAGGATGAATTTGTAAGTACATCTTTATTTTAATCTGTATTTATGAATTTTGGTCAAGAGAGGAGGTGTTATATACTTGGCAACACAGGTAGGCAACACCGCTCACGGACACAAGGGAATGAAGTTAGTCAGTTATTGGGCAATAAAGGTTAATGATATAAAACCACGTTGTATTATTAATTATTACCTTATTTAAGTAAGAAATACCAAATACACAACAACATCCATATAACAAATCATCAACATAGAATCCATTTCTGATTACTACTGCTACATCTGGATCTGTTTCGTCAATTTCATTGGCTACTTGGGTTAAGCTTCTTATCGCTAAGAATGGTGCACTTGCTGTTCCATATGTTACTGTTTTAAGTTTGAAATGTTGGATCTCTTCTGAGGGATTTGTACGCCATATGATTCTCTGATAGTTCTGGTAGTTTTCACTTACTAAGATTTGTCTGTACATTTTCTCAATGTCTGCTGCTAAAACTATATTAAAAAATCTGAATCTTATTAAGATAGAAAGAAGATCACTCTGTATAGTTGGTCCAACCTTTAAGCAATCATTTAATGATAAGTCTGTAGTTGTTTTTGCTGAGCCATCAAAGACAACCCTTAATTTAGTAGTAGTATTATCTGATTTTAGAACTCCATGATGTGGTAGATAGTATAAGGGATACTTTAAATCCTCTGCTGTTACAAGTGACATATGTCCCAAATCCTGATATTCATTGATAAAGTCTGTGTATAATCTTTTATATTCTGGATTTTTGATTAATTTTCTTTCTAAACTAGAAAATCTGTCGAGTGCTGTTTGCAAAGAATCTCCTAAATTCTGTATATTGTCTTTTACTAACAGTGGAACAACAATTTGTCGTTCTTGATTTTTCTGGAAACATGTCTGATATTCCTTTTCACATGCTTCTTCTTCTTTAGTTAGACATTTTGAATTGTCAATATTTTCTATTTCCCAAAATTGTTTGAGCTGATCATGAATGTTGTTGACAATGAAATTACACCTGATGGTTCCAGTAACATTCCCAGTAATAACCCAACCTAGCATGGTTTTTTGCAAAATTGGTAAAAATCTGTTAAGTCGAATTTGTCCAATACATAATAAATCATAGAATATAGAAGCACCTAACAAAATATCAATTTTCCCTGGTTTATGAAATGTTTCATCTGCTAAAGTTACATTTTCTGGTATAGTAAATTCATTTCTGTTAAGATTCACTCTAGGTAATGTTTCTGTAATTTTATCTATAACTAAGAAAGAACTTTCAATCTGATATGCATTTACTCGAGATTTGATATTTGTAGTCACTGAATGGTTTATATGAGTTATTTTTTCATTTATACCTGATACTGGTATTTTTATACATGTTTTATCAAGTTTCAATTTTTTGCAAAGATCTGCTGTGATAAAATTTGATTGTGATCCTGAATCAAGTAATGCCCTTGCTTCAAATGTATTACCTGACTGGTCAAAAATATGTATAACTGCTGTTGCTAATAAAACTTCTGATTGGTGATTGGCGCTTGAATTTAGAACTACTGATGATGGCTGCATTGAATTAATCTGTACTGTATTTACCTGGTTGTGCTCATTCATTGAGTTCCCAAATGATTCTGATTCTTGGTTCATATTGATGTGGCTTTGTTGATGATCTGTTTGAGATCTAGAATTTGAGTAATGTAACAAAGAGTTGTGCCGCCTGGTACAATATTTGCAACCTTTGGTTGACGCACACTTCTCTATTGAATGATTTCCTCTTAAACAGTTTGTGCATAATTTCATTTTCTGTACTTCAACATTTCTTTGTTTTACAGATAACTGTAGAAATTTATTACAATAAAAAATTGAGTTTTGATTTGAAATTGAAATTGAGAATTCTGATTAGTTTGATTTACGAACGATTGTACTTTATTTTTGTTATGTGGTTGATTATTATTTTTATGGTTTGCACCATGTGTTTGTTTATCATTATTTGCATAAAGAGTTTCTAAAAGATGTGAACGTTGACCTAAAAAACTTAAAAATTCTGCAATTGTTGGAAGTGTCTTTTTGCCTATATTCTCTGATTCCCACTGACGTCTTGTGTTATTGTCTAACTTAGTAGTTATTAAATATATTAACATTGTTGACCACTCCTTTACAGGTTGTTTAAATGAATCTAATACCCTTATATTTTTATTTACCTCATCAATCAGTTTTCTCAATTGAGAAGGTGATTCTTTTTGTATCACAGATAATTCAAATAACGCCCTAACATGAGAATCTACAATGAGTTTATCATTTTGAAATCGATCTGTTAAGATTGACCAAGCAGTTGTATAATTATCATTTGTAACCTCCAAAGAAGAAATTACTGCTGCTGCACTGTCTGTCAAACAAGATTTGAGATAATAAAATTTTTTAATGTTACTTAAATTAGGATCATTACCTATTAAACTAGTGCACCCATCATAAAACTCGAGCCATGAACTCCCACTTTCTGAGGCTCCACTGAATTTTGGAAGATCAATACAAGGTAACCTTATGTGTTGTGAAGCTTGTAACTGTGAACTATAACTTGTATTTATTGTGTCTGCTTGTTGATAAAATGTATGTTTATTTATTAAAATATCCGCTTTGGATATACAATCAAAAAACTTCTTTTCAAATTCGTCTAGTTCAGATTCATATTCCTTACTTTTTGTCTCATCTAAATCTAATACAAGAAGCTGAACTATTACTGAATTAAACTCTGATAATAGATCTTTTGCTACTGATAATCTGCATGCTAACTGATCCTTTTTTGTTTTACCTGACTCTACATCGTTTACAAAATTAAAAATCTAGTTAACGGTCCCTTTAAGGAAGTTTTTGTCGTTTTTAACGTATTTTCATCTGACATTCTAATTATGAAAATTTACTGTTACAATACAAACTACAACACAAATTAGATGCAAGTCGTGAATAGGGATTTTATATAAAAAGGATATTAAATAGGGTACCTGATTTCCAATGATTTTCTGATAATTTGCTTTGATTCTTGTAATCCCGGCGTGGCCTTGTCTCCAATTCGAAATGGCCGGCACTTTTCTGGTAAAATATTTGTTTCTTGTCCTGTCACGGTCGCCAAAATGTTTTGTATTTATTTATACAAAGTATTATTTCTGCTTTCTGGTGGTTGATACTGATAAATAACTGATAAACTGAATAAAAACTTAATTTATTTGCACATTGCTTACACTGTGTTATAATCAGAGATGGGCATCGACACGTCGACTTTAATTGTCGACACAGACGTGTCGACAATGTCGAGAACGTGTCAACAATGTCGACAATGTCAGCAACGTGTCCATAATGGAAACAAGTGAGGTTATGTTATGAAATTATTCAGTTGTAAACTTTGAATGTGATCTGATCTGATCAGAATCAAAATGAGTGGCAGAAAACTGAATAAAAACTATGATATATTATCATTCAAAGTATTAAAGATAGAAGGAAAGCACGCGGCTAAATGTTGTGTATGTGGAAATGTGATAAAAAATACAGCTGCAGCAAGATTGCAAAGTCACAGGTAAGAAGAAATATTTTAATTAATTTTAGCTGGATAGCTATAGAGATTTATTCTCTGAAATTGATATTTGTATCGGCTGATAACTAACCCCGGCCCGTACTTTCATTTTAAGAAACGCCTGCAAGTTAGATCGTGGCAATGGTAATCAATCCAATAATGAAATGTCGCATGTTTCGATATACGAAAATACTGGCTCAGACACAGGTTTTACACCTACAGTTAATCCACAAGTGAGTATATAGGACGTATGTTCTACTACATATTTAGCAGGGGCGGATCTAGAAAAAATTTTGGGGGAAACTTTTTGAAATTACATTTATCTATAATATAAAAATGAATCGTAAAATGTGTTCGGAGCCGCATAACTCAACAACGCATGGATCACAATTTCGGTAGTAGTATATTGGAGAAAACATGGCGTCAAAAACCGTATAGCCATCTAACGGCAAGAAGTGAAAATAACGCACTATATATTATTGTAGATTTCTTGATTACTATTTAATTCGAATTCGGAAGGGGACATAAATTGCATCAGTTTTCACCCCAGAATTTGTATTCTGAGGTTTTCACGTTGTTGCATCTGTATATACAGGGTGTCCCATTTAAAAAACACCAAGTTTAGTATTTTACGACAAAAAACGGATTGGCCTATTGAATTAAGTACAAAACGCTGTATCTATGCCAACTTCTGTATACCGCCCTTCATATTTAGTCACCTCAGAGTTTCTTTTTATTTTGAATTTTAGAATACAACGAACGGTAGTTACGAAGTTATGGAAGATGGTCCGCTAGCTATTGTGACTGGAACTTCACCTGAAAACATGCTAGATGGAATTATAGAAAATTCATTAGATACCGATGCCGCCTTATTGGAATTGGAAGAAAACAATGGTGTAGCAATTCAAGGCACTCATAGTATTGTTGAAAATATGATGTTATCAACTACTGATACTGAGAGTAGTAATTTGACTAACTTAAGTACTCCAACTTCCTCCAGCACAAGCTACACAAGCACGAATAAAAGAAATTTATTCGCTACATCTCAAGCTAGACCAGCCAAAAAATCAAAGAAAATCACCGACTATATGGACATATTACAAGAGTATGAAGAGGAGAAGATAAGCACTGCACTAGCCAAATTTATATTCGGCTGTAACTTACCATTTACTGTGGTAGAATCACCTCTCTTTAAAAATTTTATAAAAACGATCCGTCCTGCTTATTTAGACAAAATTCCTGGCCGGAAAAAACTTTGTACATCGCTTTTAAATAAGTGCTATTGAGATTTCACGTAAAAAAGTGGAAACCGAGTCAGTCATTTTGTGTGACGGTTGGAAAAACTCATCTACTAATTCTAAAACGGTTGAGAAAATGTTGCATAGTGCAGACGGAAAAAATGCCTTTCTTGATGCTTGGGATTTAACCACGGAGTCTGAGACTGGAGAAAAACTTGCCGAAATAATAACAGAATCTAAAAAAATTACAAAAGAAAAATACGATGTAGATGCGTACGGTATAGTTTCGGATAATGCTAGTGCAATGATTAAAATGGGATCCCTCCTCAAGCACAACATGTGGCACTCTACGTGCAGTAGCCACACCGGCAACCTTTTAGCCAAAGACGTGCTGGATAAAAAGTTAGTCGACAATGTGGTCATTGTCCTCAAAGAATTTAAGCAACCAGATTTAGAAAAAATGATAGTTGATAAGGGAGGGCGCAGAATCAAATTGCCGGCCGAAACAAGATGGTGCTCTTACCGAGATTCTTTCAAAAGTCTCCTAGAAAATCTGGTATATATGAAACAAGTAGCCGCTGTAACGAAAAAAAAGATTAAGCCGAAAGTCAAGGAATTAATCTTCAACGATGAATTTGTGGATGAGATTCAACAGAACATAGAAATTTATGAACCCATTTGTAATCTGATCAATGTTTGTCAGAAATCTGACACATCTGTAGCAGATGCCGTTCATCTGTGGCTCAATTTGAATCTGCTAGATAACCTTAAAGAAAAATTAAAACACAGACAACAAATGGCGTTAAACGTGTACGCATTAACTGCGTACTATCTGCATCCGAAATATGAAAATTCCAAGCTTACGTCAGAGCACACTGGTATAATAACTCAGTTCTTACTCAGAAAGTTGTGCAATCAGGGCATAGAAGAATGGGACAAATTTAACACTAAATCGGGTAAGTCTTTCAGACAAAATTATCGCTCTTTTGATTTTTAATATATTAGGTTTACAATTTCAGGAATATTCTCAACACTTTGGGAAAAAGGAGTTGAAAAGCCTCAGACTTCTAAAAATGCCAGCCTCCTCAGCTCAAATCGAGAGACTCTTTTCAAATTGGGGACACATTCACAGTCTGATAAGAAATAGATTAACGTTCACTAATTCCAAGAAATTGGTACATATTTATGTTTCATTAAAGGGAGAGTATCCTGATAAAAATAGTTATGACCTGGACGAGGAAGAAATTGTAGATATGGACGGGGAAAGTACAACTATTTGATGTATTATTGGTTAAATGTTTTCTTTGGTTAAAAATTAGCAAAACCGCAAAATGTTGTAATGTTTTTATTATGCAGTCTCTGCCAAAGCACGAAGAGATTCAACACTGTTTCAGTAATTATTATACTATAATTATTATAATAAAGAGTTAGTAAAATTTAAAAAAAAGTAAACGAAATGTTAGGAAACAAGGTAAGGTTTCAATGTACTGAGATATGTTTGATTGTGGTTTTGAATCTTACCTCGTTTACTGACGTTTAGGTTTACGTTTCTTTTTAATTTTTTTAAACCTTTCTGTAAATGTTACGAGTTTACGAGTAACGATAGAAAATTAAAAATCTATGAAAATTTGTTTTGCTGTTTTTTTCTGGTTTTGCATCTATATGGTAATATTTTAGATTCATTACATTGCATTACTCTATCATGAGGTTTGCACATAATAAATTGTCTCTATATGATTCTATTTAAAATTCATTTACACTTGAAAAACCTGCAATCAAACAATTATGGAATATCCTATGAATTTGACAATCGCAAGTTAATAGTGAGGTTTAAAGTTTCAAAAGTTTGAGATTATTTGGTCTCTTTGCAACTTGTTGAAACATTAATGCATACTTTTTCAATAAGTCAGCGCAGCCAGATTAACCTAAAATTTCAAATTAGTGCGCACGGAACGACATTCTGATCGTTTGCTAATTGTCGACATACTCGACATTGTCGACATTGGCAACAACTTTAAATCACTCGACATCGACATGATTGTCGACATGTCAACAATCGAATTGTCGACATGACATTATCGACACCGCCCATCCCTGGTTATAATATCGTTACGGTGGTTACATTATCGACATGATTCTTTTTTAATGCTATTGTCATGCGCGCTGTCATCAGCTGACATGCGACGAGAACTTATTTGCCCTACACTCACAGACCATAGATACTCTAGACCCATGGTACAATGAATACACAAGGTATGATATTGCGCATGAAATTTGACAGCTGGCCCAGGAGTGTGACGTAGTTAAGATCGCCTGAACCACCTCGAACCCATTATTACAGCTTAACGTACACATTAATTTTGAAATTATGGTTAAAAAGTGATCTAATTTTTTTTTTAATGTTTTGTTTTGGTTATAATTGAATAAAAAATATATTTTCAGTAGCGTAAAACCTTTACTTCTCCTAGAGATTCAGGCGAAATATTTATTTTTGTTTTCATACATATACTAATAATATAAGTACTCTTTTTGTATGCAAATCCCTTGAAATTTAAAAAATTTCTGCAGAGGAAATACTGTGAATAGGTAAATAGTAGTAGATTTGCTTATTCTGATTCACTGTCACTCACTTCCAAGCAGTTTTACTGAAATAAAAACAAAATAAGTACAATAGAGAAAAATCTGTTTTACAATTCAATATGGTATTTTAGATGAGTTATAATGAAATTTAGTAAAATAAAAAATATACACATTACTATAACCTACCGATTATTATATGCAAAATTTACTTATCAAACAATATAATAATATGAAAATAAGACACAAATTAGTTCAAACGCAAAACACAATAAATATCGACTTCAGACGACTTTACACCGGCAAGACAGAAAGCTTGTATAAAAACAAAAGTTCAACAATATTATCGGTTATTAATGGTGACTATTGCAAATTGCAAGTTATGAGATAATAAATATATTTTAAAGTATCTCAATACTGACTGAGTCATCTATTTTATAATAGAAAAATAATTTAGATATATGCTTATATATCGTCGTGGTACATGCAAAAGGTCGAATGTCAATAAAATATATTTTTTCTTTTTTGACATGTAAGTATCCAAAACACGCTTCTCCAACGTTTGCAAAAACTGCTATGTCTATCAACCAATCAGAAGCGAGCGTTTGAATTAGTTGCAATAAGACCAATGTGAGAAGTCTCTGTTTTGGTTAATGCAATTTGTCGTATGTCATTGTATTCCCGTGGCGTGAGACGTACTGTGTATTGTTTTTATTCAAGCATCATTATTGTGTCGTGTACCTAGTTGTGTAAGTATTTAACTCTTTTATTTAATATAATTTAAACTCACAAATAATAATAATACTTTTTATTTGTAATGATAACTGTTAAATTTACTTCAAACAAAATACTAACCTCACTTTTTCTATGTTTTTTAAGTTCAAACTTTAATGATCATAGCTTTATAATGTTTTACAATAAGATAAAAGTTTAAATCACTTATAATAATAATTAATTAACTTTTTCTGTATAAAATAATTGAAATTTTTGAATATTTTTGTTGACAAAAGAGATTTTGCAAGAATCATAGTTCGATAATATAATATTGACATAGGAGCTATTGCATTTGACAAATTATTAACTTATTGTTTGTTGCAGGAATATCAGAAAAGGACCTTTCCTAATATGGCTGGAGCTAGAAGCCGCACCTTGGTGAAGCTGGCTCTTAGTTCTAGTATTGGTGAATTCAGCGAATATCAAGCCAGCTCTGTTAGTCAGCCCAGCTCAATTCAAGGGGACTCTTCAAAATTAGTCGTTGAAGTGACAGGTGCTCAGGTACTATCAACGACATCAAAACCCGTCGTAGAACAGCATGATATAAGAGACCAAGAACTGCTTGCACCTTCATCCGAACCAACCGCTTCGATTGGGGCGATTACACCCTCCATTGAGTGTCATGATGTAATGGAGTGCACAACACAGATCCATCCTGTAGAAAAGCTCGATGAAGTTATGCAGGAGCAATCAGATACAGATTTTAGTTCAGGATCAGATGAATTTTATGCTCCATCCGAAAGTGAAACTGACACAGATGTAACAGCAGATGATGTCACTAATATACACTCGGTCGCTGATATACCAACAAGACAACAGCCGCAATCAATGTCGTATACCGACCAAAATATTATTATAGATCAGGAACAACAAAAACCAAGAAAGCGTAAAGGTCAAGTTAACCGAAATGAGTGGAAGAGATTAAAAAATGCCAAGTTAAGATTAGAGGGGAAGTCTTATGTTGGATTTGATAAACAAGAAAATGGAAAATATAAGCAAACTAAAATTAAGGAATCTAGATGCCTAGGGTCAAGATGTAAGGGGCATCCTCAGCCGAAAAAAGGCAAAGGAGATCCAAGACAAGATTTCAAATGTAATATTATTAGTGAAGATGATCGAAAGTCAATACATTCGTACTTTTGGAATCTGTCATCTTGGGAGGCTAAAAAAAGTTTACGTCACTGGGTCTGTATTGCAGGCACGTCCAAAATACAGAAGAAAAACTACTACTACTTCAAGAAAAAACACCGGATTTTCTTTTTACTTGACTGCAAAAGAAAATGGAGATGATGTGAAGAAACGTGTTTGCCGAAATATGTTTATGAACATATTAAGCGTTGGTGAAAAGACTGTGCGCTCTTGGATGTTATCAGATCAACCCCGTACAAGCCAGGAAAACGGAGAACAGGAAGAAAAAGAACAAGAAAATCAGGCACCACGACAAAGACCAAATAGAGTTAACAATAATGTAAAAGAATTTCTGAATTTACTGCCTAAAGTAGAAAGCCATTATTGTCGAGCGTCTTCCACTAAACTTTACGTTGAGCCCTTGTGGTCTAGTCTGCGAGAGATGTACCGCTTTTATAAAGAGGATTGTCAAACAAAAAACAAAACTGCATCGTCCTGGAAAACCTTTTATATTACTTTAAAAACCATGAATATAGATCTCTATACTCCAAAAAAGGATCAATGTAATACATGCACACAGTATACGAAAGGAACGTGCGATGAAGAAACATTCCAGAAACATCAGCAAAAGAAGAAATTAGCAAGAGAAGAGAAAACAAGAGACAAAGAACAATCCAACAATAATGCTAACACTGAAACCTATACTGTAGATTTACAGGCTGTTCTTTTAGCTCCAAGACTAAATGCAAGTGCAAATTACTACAAGACTAAGTTAAAAGTCCACAATGAGACTTTCCTTAACTTAAGTACTAAAGATGCGGTCTGCTACGTTTGGCACGAAGCTGTGGCAGGGATCGAAAGTGATGTATTTGCATCAATTTACACAGACTTTTTAACAAAAGTGGTAGAAAAACGACACCCAGAAAAAATTACAATTTGGAGTGATGGGTGTGGTTACCAGAACCGAAATACCAAGCTTTCTAATGCACTTCTTGAATTAAGCATTAAAACAAGAGTAATTATTGAACAAAAATACTTGGAAGTTGGGCACACCTCCATGGAAGTAGACTCTATTCATTCTAGTATTGAAAAAAAAAATTGCGCAATCGTAGAGAGGTCTATACACCAGCAGACTACATTCCAATAACTCAATCTGCGAGACAACGACCGAATCCCTATGAAACAGTTTATTGCAGTAATGATGATTTTTATGCATTTGAACCACTATACTACAAAACTATTCGCCCTGGCAACAAAGCCGGCGATCCCTGTGTTAACGATGTGGTTGGTTTTCAGTATACCCCTAATGGCATTATTCGTTACAAACTGTGCTTCCAAGATGAATGGGCTGATTTACCTGTAAGATCAAAGCGCCTGGAGTCACTACCAAATCATCTCAAACTGTACACAGGGCCAAATCCAATCGAAGCGTCGAAATATGCACACTTACAAGAACTAAAACAATTAATTCCGCAAGATTATCGCCAATTCTACGAGACATTACCTCACAAATAAATTTGTTCTTCGCTCTTATATACTAAATAAAAACTTTAATGACTACACGATTTTATTTCCGGTACTCCTGTTCTGAAATTAATTTCACCTATGTCATCCAAATGGTTTGATTTTAAGTCGCAATATATCCTATGTCAACATTTCTCAAAAACTGTAAAGTCAACAACCACTTTTATAATCTATTATAAATTCATACTCAATTTCAAAACAAAATTCATTGTCACAAAACATATTTAACTAACTAAAAAACGAAAAATCAGTTTTTTGTCCTTCCTGTAAAATTGCACCTAATTGACATTCAACCTATTGCATGTACCACGACGATATGTGTCTTTATACAAATGGTGTTTAGTTACTACCTATTTATTTATACTGTATAGTATTTTTTTGTAAAACTGAAAGTTTTTATTTGCCATTGTATATCTGGTTTTGTACCTTTTTCAAAGTACGCTGTGCAATTGCTTGTTGCAATAGTGACAATGAAGATAAAATCTTTAAGTTTCATACATTTCCTAAAGATAGCGTGACCAGAAAACTGTGGATTATATCTTGTTGTAGATAGGATAATTTTAATTGTAATACTGCAAGAATTAGTTATACACATTTTAAAACTGAAGATTACCAAAGAAATCTACAACAGGAACTTTTAAATTACGTTTCTAAAAAGGGTCTAAAACTCAAACCTGAGGCAGTACCTAGTCTTTATTTGCCTAAATCAACATCGGCTACCCTTTTAACCAACCAAAAGAAACGCGTACAAGGAGGCGAACACAGAGAGTCCAAAAAGTATGTTGAGCAGCTTCTTACTACTTCTAGGTCAACGACGTAAGTCTAAATCTTTATTTTTATTAATTATTAGTCATGAAACCTTAAATGGTTTTTCATATCGATTTGTTAAGTAAGAAACTAGCCTCAGCCTGCTATGCAATTTGCAATAAGAACTGTTTCGGAGGAAATCAATTTAGCATCTTCCAAAATAACATATTTTTCTTTGTTAAATCATGTTATCATTATTAAAATATACAATGTTATCATTATTATAAACAATACCAAGATAATTTTATGTGTAAATATTACAAAAATGTCATTTTAAATGTTGTGCAATATTGTGTGCCCTCACTACACTCATATTCGATGGCCAGCTAGCTCATTCGATATAAATAAAGTTGACTTTGTTATTATTTATTTTGATTTTGTGTTTAGTTCAGTAGGTATATATACGTACAAATTTTGTGTACCTCCATTACCACTTTTCTGTATCTTTTTAAACATCTGAAATATCGAACTCTGGAGTATAAGTTAATTAACCTGTACCTACGTGTAATAAAAGATAATTAAAACTTGTCTTATAAAGGATATCTATGTTTTATAAAGGATAAATATTATAATAACATAATTTTATCATCTCTTTATAATTACTATAATTAAATTAGCCAAATTATATAAAAAAACTTAAAATTAAAAGTCTTTCCTATACAACTACATTCAAATGTTGCGGGAATAAGCGATCTTGACTACGTCATGCGCGAAAGCGAACCGATTTTGGAACATTATATCGTCGGGTTACAAGCAAAATACACTAAGTCAGTTTTTGTCATTTTTGACTTAATTACATATTGATATTGCAATTTGTTTACTTTATGTACTAGCAAAATCCATTAAGTATTTTCTCATCCTTGACAACACAAAACAATAAAATTTTACATTCACTAAGTCTTTAACAACAAATTTTTGTTCAGGCAAAATCCATTAAGTGACTTAGTGTATTTTGCTGAAGGCAATTATTTGACATAGTGGATTTTACTGGTTAAATTTGGTTTTAAAACTCCCGTTAAAAACGATTTAGTATTTAGTATAAAATTTTTATACAAGTTTCAGCTTGCAAAATATTTCTTCCTCGCTTTATGTGTGGTTATTGATGAGTCAGTTGTGTCCCAGAACTTGAAACGAAAAGTTCATTATGAAACGTATTGACAAAATATTTGCCAACGTTAAAAAATTGGAGAACGGTGAGTCACATAGTTTATTATTGTTAGTTTAGATTTAATTACAAAAGTTTATTCTAATGTTAGTAAAATAAATTATTTCATTTTAGAAATACTTCAAATATTACCATCAAATAATGATAATGGAAATGAAAATCAAAAAACTTTTGCAACTTTAACACCTGTGGATCCTGGATCACTTGTCAACACTACAAAAGGTAAACTATTTTTTTTTAATTTCTCTTAAAACATTTTATTACGTTCATAGTTCATCCTTCAATATACATTCTTACGATTACTCTAAAACAACACTCACTCATTTTGTTTTATAATTAAATTTATTTTTCCTGCTACTTATTATGATGTCATAGCTTCAGTTGCACGTTGCAAAATTTTATTTTAATTATTTTAATACTTTCACCTTTCATTCAGTAATAGAGAGTTATTAAAAATAGTTAAGGACGACACTTTTTTAAAAAGTTTTTAATAAAATTTTATGCCATTATACAAATTGAAGTTTTTTACTTCTATGTAAGTTTTAGTATTGTTGTCAATAAAATTCAATTGTGTTTTAGATATATGTCACAGTTTACCAATTCCTTGCACATCACGAGTAGAAGTGTCGTCCCAATTGGATGAAGAAGTAGCGAATGTGTACGACTCCGATGATTCCATGAAAGATAGAGACTGGATACCGCCTGTTTCGTCAGACAATGAAAGTGATTGTTCGGAAAGGGAGGTGAGTCTAAAGAAAGAACAAAATTTGATAGTAGATGAAAACGTTGCAGGTCAAAAAAGAGAAAACCCAATAACAGAAGAGAAACGAGTAAGGTGGAACCAAGCGAAACCAGCGCTTTGGAAAAGAAGCATAGAAAGAAAAAAGAAGATTGAAGGTTTACCTTATAAAAGCAGAACAGGAAAAACGCAGGCACCAAAGCTACCTAAACCTGTTAATTGCTCTCGTTGCAGGTATAAATGCAGTAACAATTTTTCACCGGAGGATCGTACTGAATTATGTCGTACTTACTGGAATTTAGAATTTAACAGGCAAAGAGATTTTATATTAATGAACGTTTTGTCTAAAGAAGTGAAAACACGTAGACCTAGAAAGGGCAATGACAGCAAACAAAGAAATAATGCTAAAAACTACTTTTTAAGTAACAATCATAAGATACAAGTATGCCAAAAGTTTTTCTGTGCAACACTCTGTATTTCAAATTTACCAATCATCAATGCATTTCAATATAAAAGTCAGAGTGGGGAATATGGAGGTGAAGACAATCGAGGTAAACATATTCCGTGCAACAAAACATCGGATGAAATTAGATTAAGAGTGAAAAATCATATTGAGAGTTTCCCAGTGATGGAAAGTCACTATACAAGGAAGTCAACAAAAAGACTCTACCTAGATAAAAATCTGAATATAAAAAAGATGCATGGTCTCTTTGGTCAAACCAAAGAAGGATCAATGCATGACTTGCAGCGAATATGAAAAGGCCGCTCCAGAGGAGAGGACAAAGCTGGAACAAAAGTATCAGATGCATTTAGAAAGAAAGGATGCAGCTATGAAAGAAAAAGAAGCCGACAAACAGAGAGCAACTGATGAAAATGGTTTCATATCCATTTCCTGTGACATGCAAAGTGTGTTACATATTCCAACATCTGAAATTAGTTTGCTTTATTATTTACGGAAACTAAACTTATACAATTTTACAATTTATGAATCTGCTCCACCCAATGACGCATTTTGTTATTGTTGGACAGAAGTAAATGGAAAAAGGGGTAGCTGTGAAATTGGCACCTGTTTGTCACTTTATATACAATCATTAACAGAGAATAGAAAAAATGTGATGCATTTAACTATCTTCTCTGATACGTGTGGTGGCCAAAATTGGAACATTCAAGTAGCCGCTGTATTGCTTCATACTGTCCAATGCCATCCAACCCTTGATGTCATTGAACAGAAGTTGTTCATGTCAGAATGTCATTCCTACATGGAAGTGGATTCTATGCACAGTTCCATCGAAACCGCCAAGCACAAAATAGATATTTTTAGTGTACATGAATACGAGAATATCTTTAGAATGGCAAGAAAAAACAGAAAAGGTGATAAATCTGCTTACAAAACAAGAGAAATTGAACATAACGAATTTTTGGATTTGAAGAAACTGGCTCAGATGATGATAATAAATAAAAACAAAGACTTTGAAGGAAATACTGTTAATTGGCTAAACGTGAAATGTTTTAGGTATCAAAAACAGTTGCCCAATGTCATTCAATATAAATATAATTTTGCAGATGAGTATAAAAGTATACATGTTAATTTTAAACGAACCCTTAGCAAGAGAAATGTTAAAGAGGACGTTTCAAAAATTCTAACTATTCCTAAATTGTACACTAAGCAGTTGCCAATTTCTGAAGCAAAAAAAAGGGACTTGGTGAAACTTTGTAAAAAAAATATTGTACCTCCTGCTCTTCACTGTTGGTACGAGAGTCTACCAACTTCAACCTTAGTAAGGGACAATGCAGCCGAACCATCATCTCTTAGTGATTCAGAGGATGAAGAAATACTATAAATTAAAATATCAACATTTTAAATAATTTTATACTATCATATTTTACTTAATAAAAAATCGTTTTTTAATTTTTTTCACTAATTTTCTATGAGGTTATTTAAGTACTTTCTATAAGCCCAAACTTTAAAGTACGAATAAGTCAACAATGCGATTATAAAAGTACAAGCAAAATACATTAATTTTTCAGTTTCAGGTAAAACACATTAAGTCATTGCGAGGTTAACAAAAACTAGTTTATTATAGTTCTTCCTTTATTAAATTTAATATTTTTTTTATAAAAGATTGTTCTTAAAACATGTGTGAAGATATACAGAGTGGAGATTTTATTAAAAAAACTAACGCGGATCCTTAAATTATGAATAAGAAGATGAGTCAAATTTAAAAATGCAATAACTCAAAAGCCACTTTTTTGACTTAGTGCATTTTGCTTGTAACCCGAAGGTATGATATATTACCTTGTGTATTCATTGTACCATGCTCTAGACCTTTCACGTAAATGGTCAAGGCATCGTCAAGGTCAAGACAGCGAATTACTTGCCTTTCCAATACAGAGATGTCGCCTTCAGTCAACCGTCTTGTCATATTTAACAATTGACATTGACAATTAAATTGTAGGCTATTTTTTTATTTATTTAAATGTAAATAGTTGTTTAGACCATGCGTTCGATCATCCCGTGTTGTTTCCACATGTAAAAAAAACAATAGTTTGCTTCATAGGTTCCCAAATCCTAAAAAGCATCTTAATACATTTCAGTTTTGGTTGCAGAAAATTAATAATCCTGAACTTTATTTAATGAAACCTGAAAAAGTTTATTCCAACAGACGAGTGTGTCATCAACATTTCGAGAATATATATTTTTCGGAAGGTTGCAAAAGATTACATACAAATGCAATTCCGACTTTAAAGTTATCAGGTAAGTTATTTATCTAAATAATCCTACAAGTTATTCTTTCAAAATTTTCATTTAACTAAATGTTAAACATGTATTACAAAAACAGTGCTGTCACATGATATTAATGTTTAGCCTTTTGAACAAATTGGAAAATGGAAATATTGGAAGTTTTTAGTAAAATTATGATTTTTGTTTGTATTGGTATTTCAGCCCTGATTGCAACACTACCTACTACCAAAATTTTCAAAGATATATAGATTACAGTAACTTTCATATTTTCAGGTAATGGAATAAATCTTATTTCCAATCATATGATTAATCCTGGAGAAACTGAAAAAAAGGACAAGATTGAGTTAGGTGAGTATGACTCTTCAAAGTATTTTAGTTCCATCCATTAGACTAAAAAACATTTCTCTTATAGTTATCTCCCAAGATCATTGTTATGCTCGATCAACGAGATGTATGGAGCAAGAAAACTACAGAGACTATTCAGAAAGTATGTTTCATGCACCATTATTTCCTTTTATAGAACTAAAAAAAGTTATTTTTAGATGTGGGAGTGTTAAATGACCATAACTATGCATCATGCAGCAAAGAATACAATTCTAAAGTAACTGTTGACACTACCCTTCCTTTTAATGAAACTACAGGTGAGTAGTATACAGTAGAGTGCATATAAGTATATTGTTGTGGCTTATTCTTAACATTCTCTCTAAAAATTCAGAATGCCACAAACAAAAATCTATAGAAAAACACAACCTTAGTAAACACAATACACAATGTACACTAAACACAATAGTCAACCTATTGCAACAGAAATATGAATGCAAAGGAGAGCTTAAGGCACAGGGCATACAGACAACTTTTAGTCAAACAAGTATTTAGTTGTGTATTATAAGTCTATAGCAATACATTGAAGTGTGCATACTGTCAACTCGCTAGTTGCTCGACTAAAAAATTAAAAGATCTCCTTGATCACCTTTTGACTGAATAGTAGAACAACTATCAATCAACTCAATTTCCACGGTATTAGATGGCCCAATGCATACACTCAACTCAACAGTTGTTTGACGATTATTCAGTTGAGAGTAGCAACTGGCTAAATCATTATGGACTTCTTATATACAGTTTTTTAGTTCTTTTTTTATATTTTCTAATTCTTTTACCATTTTGTTTGTATTGTTTCACATGTGTGGGTATAAAGGTTATTTAACTTTTTCTATATTTTTATTCCGTGAATACTATATTTGCATTAGGAAAGAATCAATTATATATCTATTGATTTGCTCTCACTTAATACAATTTTGGGTATCAACAGATGCCAAACACCCAACATCAAAAGTTCAAATGGAACTCTTAACTTAGTCAATCTCAATGTAATCAAATGAACTTTTTCTGAACAAAATTGACCCAGGAAACAGACCTCGAGAAAGTTGTACAAATGTTTAATGTTATAAATGTACAACTAAGTAGAAATCATTACAATTTTTAATTATCAAATTAAACTGTATCTTTACTATATTATTAAATGGTATATTTTATTTTCAGAACAAGGTCCTAAGAACATTTTAAGACAATGTGGAATTAGAAGAAATGATCTAACGCCTAAAAAAAGAAACTTTATACTGAAATAAGGCGATTATACAAAAAGTATAATCATACCAATATTTCAAAGTTATCTTTTAAAAAGCGATTAGCAGAATCAGAAAAATTCCAGAAAACATTTTTTCTACAAGAAAATATTGACAAACTGAACCATATGTCATCATTATTATTCAAATGTCAATTTAGAGAAGCAGATAAATCTAAAAAGTAACGTCGTTTTACTATGGATGAGAAAATAATGGCTTTAACCCTGTGCAAACAAAGTGCTAGATCTTACCGCTTCCTATGTAAAATATTTATTTTACCTAGTAAAGCTACTTTAAATAGATTATTGGTTAAAATTCATTTTGAACCTGGCTTAAATAACAACATTTTCCAGTCGTTGGAAAAAAAAGTTCATAAACTTGATGACACTGAAAAATTTGTGTCAGTAATTTTTGATGAAATGAGTCTAATGCCAGGATTGAATTATAATGAAAGGCAGGGTTTTATTGAGGGTTTTGAGGATTTTGGAGATGGTAGAAGTGGTAGAAGTACCTACATATGTGATCATGTTCTCTTTTTTATGATTAGAGGTATTAAATCAAATATAAAAGCTCCAATAAGCTACTGTTTTTCTAGTAGAGGAGGAGCAAAATCCACCCAACTAAAAAATGCCTTAACCAGTGTGTTGCAAAATGTTATAGCTATAGGTTTGAAGCCCATAACAGTAATATGTGACCAAGTTGGTGTAAATGTAAGTGTGTTAAATTCTTTAATGAAAGAGACAAAAAAGAAATACTTGGAACAAGGAAGAAGTGACAAGTATGAATATGGTTTTTTTGAAGTAGGAGATTTCAAAATTTATCCAATACTAGATCCACCTCATTTGTTAAAAGGAATAAGGAATAATCTTCTAAAAAAAAATTTACAATACATGTTTCAAAACACAAAAAAAGTTGCAAAGTGGCAACATATTAAATCATTATATGAAAATGATTGTGCTTCTGAAAGTAATGAAAGCTTAAGGGCACTGCCGCACATCACAGATTTACACATTGAGGAATCAAAAATGAAGAAAATGAAAGTCAAATTAGCTGCTCAAGTTTTTAGTCAACGATTTTCATCAACACTTATGTTAGCTAGTAGACTTGGTAAGTAAATTTGACAAAAACTGCTGTTGCAGTATCAGTTTATTCTATTGTTTTGTTTCAGACAACAACAAGGTTGGAAGAAAATCTGCAGAGCGAGGAAAAATTCTGAGATGTGGAATAAGTGATACATCTGATCATATTAGATTTTGGACAAATGAGGCTTTGCCCATGTTGCAGTCAATGGCATTTGAAAAAAAAAGAGTACATGACCAAGCTCGTCCCCCGAGCCTCAAAAATTGGATATTTACAATTAAAAATTTAATTTCTATTTGGAATACCTTGAAAACATCTGGATTCAAATACTTGTTACCTAGACGTTTGAACCAGGATCCCATCGAAAACATATTTGGACAAGCTAGAGCTTTTGGGGCACTCTATACAAATCCCTCACCATCAAGTTTTGCTGGTATTTTTAAAACAATGATGGTGAATTCAAGCTCAATTTACGTGAGAAGTTGAGCAAGTTGGTAACAAATTATGTAGCAGGATTCATTTTGAAAAAAATTAAAAGTCTGTGTAAAAAATGTGAAGTTTGTAAAACTTCTTTATTTACAGGAAAAAATAATCCAGATAATGAATTAATACGAGTCAGAGAATACAATAATGGATGGGGTTACAGGTTATGTTATCCAACGGAGGGATTTGTCAATTTTTTTCACATGTTGTTACAGACAATAAATTTTTTCTTAAATACATCTCCTTCATCTAAAACCCTAGTAACTGATATAAAACAACACGTTATTAGACAAAATTTGGATATTTTTTCTTGTAAGGAGCACAAACATAATACAATAGATTCAATTATTACAATAACTACACGAACATTATTGCATAATTGGTGCAAATGTATTAATAATAAAATTCAGGGTAAAGATAGCAGACCTTATTCTGGTAATAATCCTGTTAAAAAAGAAGCTTGCCAAATATATTTGAAGAGGAAAAAGAAAAAATTCTTAAAAAAACCAAGGTTTTTGGTTTCCTCTCCTACTTCTTCCAGGAACCCGCAGATCAGCAATTCTTCATATTAGATGATTAACGTCTTGACATTGAATATGACCAAACCATCTTAACCTATACTCTCTCATCTTGTCAGCAATTGTTGCTACCCCTAGACTTCCCCTAATAGACTCATCCCTAATTTTATCCTTTTTTGTCACTCCACCCATCCATTTAAGCATTCTCATTCCAAATACTCTGTTTTTGTCCTACTAAGTTTTAAACCTTTTTCCTCAAGAGCGTGTCTCCTGTGTTACAGTTTTTGTTCTAAGTAGCTTTCACTATTCCCTATTAACACTACATCATCAGCATACATTAAGCACCATGGAATGTTACCCTGTAGTTTCACTGTTATTTGGTCCAGAAGTAACGAGAATAAATAAGGACTAAGCACCGAGCCTTGGTGTAATCCTATTTTCACATGAAATTTATGTCTCTCCCATACCTGTCCCTAACACTAGTTGTTACTCCCTCATACATAAAATGTCTTTCACAATATTTACATATTCATTGGGAATTCCTTTCTTATTGGGGCCCACCACAGAATCTCTCAAGGAACTCTATCGTATGCTTTCTCAATAATTCTATTAAGTAGACCTGTTAACCAGCTTGTCCCTGTCTCTCCTAATGCTTTCCACACTTCCAACTTCCATATGTTCCAACTGCTGGTCACCATTCCTGTTACTGTCTCTGTTAACTTAACTGATTGTCTATCAAATTCTTCATTTATTAACCTATCAACTTTTCATTATAACATGACAGACTTAAAAATTAATAGTAGAATCACTTTATTTGTCGATGATATAAGTGTTATCTGGAGTAGTTTAGATTTGCTAATTCTACAATTTTCCATAAGTAGGGATCTCGTTAATATTAAGTCTTGCCCTGACTCGAATGGGCTTTGTTTTAACACTGATAAAACTGTAACTATGTCGTTTAGAGTAATTTTACAACCTCTAATGCTTAACAATAGTCTAATAAATATCGCAAGTTGAATTAAGTTTTTGGGACTTTTTATTGACGATACCCTAGATTTTACTTTAAGAAATATAAAATATTTATTAATTCTGCTCTGTTAATTTTAGAATTCATTTACTTAATTCACAAACACATTAATACTTTAAAATAAGGTGCTATTTCCAACAAGAAATGTAAATTCTGAAGTTTATTTGACATGATCAGCTTCGGACTTAACAAAAAATTCCACCAATCACAATGCCAGAAAATTGTGCAATAATCTATCTGTATACATAACGGTTTATATATCTATAACGATTTATATTACATTGGAAAATGCAACAATGCTCTTTTGTAAGAATGAACTATTCAGTAGCGCAATTTTTGAACAAACTTTAGACTTTTAGTATTTTTTATGTATATAGTACTTTAAGATAATTTTAAGTTATTGTATAATTACTGAATAAAACATTGAATTGTCTTTCTGTTGTTTTAATTTCCTACATTTTAAATTTGCAATATTAACCAGTATAGGTTATCTGTACCTTTTATTCAAAAATCCCGCAAAATTTCTAGTTTGAAATTCCCGCGCAACTATATTTTGTCAATTTAGTTGCCTTTCCAATTAAGAGATAGCGTTCATTCGATCCGAAAGATCAACATGGTCGTGGAACGTCTAGAGTATGTATGGTTTGTGCCTACACTTGTCTATTCTGCAACAATCAAGTTTTCTTGAAGAGAAGGACATACCGTTGAAACTTCCACGCTGAAAGGATTGATAAACCAAGTTGGCACTTTCAGACTAGTCAAATCTTGGAATCGGGACTGCAGATCTTCTTTCAGTGTTTGAAGGTGGAGGCAGTATGTTTGAAGATCCTCAGAATCACCACAAAAAGATTTCAAGTTGGGGAATTTGGTCAGATCTCTTCTCTGCATATTTTCTTTAAATATAGATAGTTTGTCAAGAATGCTCCGACTACTCCCTTCGCTTTGGCCATATTTATGTTCTTCCCCTGTAGTTGCAGGTTCATTTCATTTAATTTTTGAAAAATATCTGATAAGTAAGCGATGTCATTTCGCTTCTCTTGTAGTTCTGTACTCAGTGTGAGGTCAGTAGTATTAAGAAATTCAATAACAGTATCCATGAGACTGAAGAACCGCCGTAAGCAATTACCTTTTTAGAAAACCAGCTGACTTCCGTATGTAGTAGCAATGTATTAAATATCTCATCATTTTCTTCACAGAATGTACGACAAATTCGATCATTCTTTGGTTTTGCTTTAATTTTATTTACCGCATCTATGACAAGTCGAAGAGAATCATGCAACCTCCCACTCAAATTCTTGACAGCCAAATGTTTTGTGCGTGCGTGTGTGTCTGCGTGTGAGTGTGTGTGTACGTGTATACGTATGCGTGTGCATGTACGAGGGTGTGCGTGGGTGTGTAGGTGCGTGTGCATGTACATGTGGTGTGTTTGTGTGTACGTGTGACTGTTTGTGCGTGTAAGTGTCTGTGTGTGTTTGGGTGCATGTGAGTGCGTGTGTGTGTTCGTGTGCGTGTGTGTGTGTGCCTGTGTGTTTGTGCTTGTGTATGCGCTCGCGTGGGTTTGTCTGTCTGGCTGTTTGTAGGCGTGAGTGTGAGCGCATGTGGGTGGGCGAGTGTGTAAGCGCGCGTGTGTGGGCGTTTGGTTAGTGCGCTTGCGTGGGTTTGTGTGTGTTAAGTGTTTATTTTTGCGGGCGCGTGTGTGCGCGCGTGTTCCTTCGAGCGTGTGTGGGCGCCTTGTGTGTGTAGGCGCGTGTTTGTGTAGTCGTGCTTGTGAGGGCGTGTGTGTGTGGGTGTGTGTGTGTTCACGTGTGGGAGTGCGTGTGCGCTTGTGTGCGTATGCATGTGCATGTACAAGGGGTATGCGTGATGGTGGAGGTGCGTGTGTGTGTGCCTGTGTTTGTTAGTGCGCTCGCGTGGGTTTGTGTGTGTAGGTGTTTGTAGGCGCGTGTGTGTGGACGCGTGTGTGTGCGCGTGAGTTTGGGCGCGTGTGTGTGCGCTCATCTGTGTACGCGAGTGTGCGTGTGTTAAGGCGCGACTGTGTGCTCGCGTGTGTGTGGGCGCGCGTTTGTTTGCGCCCGTGTGTGTAGGCGCGTTTGTGAGGGCGTGTGTGTGTGCGTGTGTGTCTGCGTGTGCATGTACGAGGGTGTGCGTGGGTGTGTAGGTGCGTGTGCATGTACATGCGGTGTGTTTGTTTGTGCGTGTGAGTGTCTGTGTGTGTTTGGGTGCATGTGAGTGCGTGTGTGTGTTCGTGTGCGTGTGTGTGTGCCTGTGTGTTTGTGCTTGTGTGTGCGCTCGCGTGGGTTTGTCTGTGTGGCTGTTTGTAGGCGTGAGTGTGAGCGCATGTGGGTGGGCGAGTGTGTAAGCGAGCGTATGGGTTTGCGCGCGTGTGTGGGCGTTTGGTTAGTGCGCTTGCGTGGGTTTGTGTGTGTTAAGTGTTTATTTGCGGGCGCGTGTGTGCGCGCGTGTTCCTTCGAGCGTGTGTGGGCGCCTTGTGTGTGTAGGCGCGTGTGTGGGTGTGCTTGTGTGTGCGTGTGTCTTTGTAAGTGTCTTTGTGTGTGTGCGCGCGTGTGTGTGCGCGCGTGCGGTTTGTGTACGTGTGGGTGTGTGCGTGCGTGTGGGTGTGTGTGTCTGTGTGTGAGTGTGTGTGTACGTCTATGCGTATACGTGTGCGTGTACATGTTCGAGGGTGTGCGTGGGTGTGGAGGTGCGTGTGCGGATGCGTGTGCATGTTCATGTGGGTGTGTGTGAATGTGTGTGCTTGTGTTTGTTCGTGTGAGTGTGTGTGTTTGTGTGTGTTTGGGTGCACGTGCGTGTGTGTGTGCGTGTTCGTGTGCGTGTACCCGTGTCTGTGCGTGTTTCTTTGTGTGTGCGTGTGTGTGTGTGCGTGCGTGTGCTGGTGCGTGGGTTTGTGTGTATAGCAATTTTTCTTATTATTTTAAATGGAACTAACAAAACTAAACGCAGTTTCTTCTATTGCAGACCAAAAAACTGCAATAAAATTGAATGAACTACCCATAAACGAACCGCCGAAAATAATATATGCACGGAGGTTAACTCCAATTTTGGAAAGTCGATACTATTTATTGGAATTGGAGGAAAACATAGTCTTTCTACCGTAACGTGTAACAAAATATTATGACCCCTATGTACAGTATTTGGTTGACAAAAAATATTCATTATTCTTTGAAGTAGCAGTAGCTTGTGGAGCCAACAAGTCATAGAAAATATGATTAGAAGTGAATGATTTTTTCTTGTTTTTTTCTGTTTTTTAGCCTAGCAATATAAACACGTAATTAAACAGTCTGATGATCTGCTTCACATTATTAAAAAACGTCGTAAAATAATTTTTGAAAAATTCACTGATAGGGACCGTAAAGTTTGGACAAGACGTTTAAATAATCAAATTTGGAGATGCATTAAAATAATTAAAAACAATAAACTGCCCATTGGAACAGTTAGAAAATTGTTCTATTTTTAACATAGATCATTTTAAGTATTTTAGGCAAATTATTTTAAATTTCAATAATAATGTTGGGTTCGGGCTTAGTTCAAAATTACACAATAGAGTTAAATGGGAAAATGCCATATCGTGTTTTGCCAGTCGAATTAAAACCGGGGTAATAATAAATTTGACGCATACGGACGTAGGTCAATTTTTGAACGCTGCATATACTGTATTTAAAAGAAAAATTAAAAATATTTTGAAAACAATTAAAATCGATCCTGTATTTTGCGCTGAGTTTATTAAAAAATCGAGTGATAACGAAAGTTTAGATTTAAAATATTATAATAAGAAAAACGCTATTGTAGACACATCGATCGATTTACATCTTTCGTTTAGTGAAAATATTATAGATAAAATTTATATAAAGCTGTCTGAATTCGCAGAAAAATATTCAGGGGCCGCGCTGTCTAAAGTAATATCATTGGAGGTTAATATTAATAAAATGTAAATGCTGGTCATACAGTATCTAAGATCTGGCAAGATATTACTATAACGAGTTTTCGTCAAGCATTTGTAGATGGTTTATCAACAGGGTTACGAGGACCAACGGGTAAAGGGCAACGACTGATTGTCGCCCATATAGGTAGTGAGAGTGGCTTTTTAGACGATAGTGCACTAATTTTTTTATCTAAGAAAACGGGGGATTATCGTGAAGACATGGACGCCCAACGTTTTGAAAAATGATTTCAATCCCTTCTTTCACGAGTCGAGCCAAATTCGATAATAGTGACGGATAACGCTTCTTATCACAGCCGATTAGTAGAACACCTGCCAACTATGGCCACCAGAAAAGCAGATATGTAGAATTGGTTAGGACAAAAAGGAATTTCATTTTCGGAGGACATGGTTAAGGTTGAGCTTATAAGTGTAACTAGACAGCATCGTGACAGATATCGCCAGCATGTTGTAGATACAATGGCTCGTGCTAAAGCCATCACTATTTTAAGACTTCCTCTTTACCATTGCGCGTTAAAGCCGATAGAATTAATCTGGGCTCAAATAAAGGGTTACATAGCTCGTGAAAACGTGACATAAAATTTCTGATGTCCACAGTTTGTTAGAACTAGCAATGGAACGGATACGGAAAGAAGATTGGGCAAATGCCGTAGCTCATGTGATCAAGGAAGAAGAGAAAATGTGGAAATTAGACGGGATGGTAGACACTGTTTCCGACAAAATAATAATAAACTTCAGTGTGACTGAAGATTCCTCATCGGACGAGTCGCTGGATTCCGAAACTTCATAAGCATAACTTAGGTAATTATTTCTTTGTTTTGTAGTCATCTTTCTATATAAATGAAATATAATAATTATTTTGCAAAGTTTTCGGTTTTTTGAAGTATTGCATTAGGCGCCCTATAGTAACAATCAAATTTTACTTTATTTTGTTAGACAACTATAAGATGAAGTTAAAGCGACGTACAAAGACCGCTTTGCCATTTGATGCTGATAACTTTATTACTAGTCTACCAAATAAGCGAAGATACCTTCTACAACATCTTTTTGTACAACATTTTACTGCTCTGTTGTGTCAATCGGCCCTGCTTAACCGTTATGTCAATACCCAAGTACCTGATACGGGAGTCTATACCCGTGCTACCCAGGTACCCGGCATTGTTTCGGTAAACTTCGCTTGTACATTCCGAAAATAACAGACAATTGGGATTTTTCTTTGTTTGCTATCAGTGTTTATTTAACTGTGCTTACAAGTTGTTAATATTTTTGTGACCATAGGCGCGTTTTATGTTGTAATTACTTGTAATAATGGCAAGAAGAGAAGTGAGTGCTAGCGAATTTAGAAGGTAAGTTACTACTGTTTATTTTTACAATGTTTTATACATAGATCATTCAATTTTAGAATGACGTATGAAAAGCAACAGAAGTACTTGCAACAATTTATAGACGATATAGATGAGGAAGTAGACAAAAATATCGAAAACCAGGAATCAGGTGAGGACTATGTTTCGCAAAGCAACCGGATGGAGATGAAGCTTCTGACGTAGAGGACGTTTTTACTGATATCAATAATAAGATTGAAATCGATACCGACGGCGACGATAGTGATGAAGATTTTGACGATTTTCAAGAAAGTTCTACGTTCTACTAAAACTCTTTCGATTAGAGATACATTCAAATGTGTTTTCAGTGACGTAATGTGTGACATAATTATACGCGAAACCAATCGAAAAGCTAATAGCGTTTGTGAAAAGTATAATGTTGAAAACCCCGACAAACCTCGAAATGTTTGGAAGTCACTCACAACAGAAGAATTTGATGCATACTTAGGTATTCTTATTACAGCAGGAGTATGGCATTCAAATTCAGAGCACTCGAAAGATTTATGGAAAACAGACTCTCATCCTTTGTACCGAGCAAGTATGGGCATAAATCGCTTTTGGAGCATCAGCAGATTCTTACGGTTTGACAATGACAAAACACGTGCAGAACGTTTGGAAAATGATAAAGCTGCAGCTATTACAGATATATTCCATCTTCTCAATGATAATTTACGTCGTAACTATGTACCGTCGGATTCTCTTACTATGGATGAACAGTTATTTCCTTTTAGAGGTAGGACACGTTTCACGCAATATATGCCAGCAAAACCTGTCAAGTATGGCATCAAGGTTTGGTGGGTTTGTGACGCCAATAATTCGTATCCACTTACTGGACAAATTTATACTGGAAAAAATTCGACTGGACGTGAAACTAATCAAGGTGAACGCGTAGTAAAAGATTTGTGTTACCGATACAAAAATTCTGGACGAAACATAACAATAGATAATTTTTTCACAACTCTTCCACTAGCCCGTCTCCTGTTGTCTTGGAATTTATCATTAGTTGGTACTTTGAAAAGAAACAAACCATATATTCCACAAGAAATGCTGCCTTCGCAAGAGCGTGAGCCTGAATCGTCATTACACGGATTCAGTGCAGATCGTGTTACTATTTGTTCATATGTACCAAAAAAGAAAAAAAGCGTTATCTTGCTGTCAACAATGCATGACAACGATAATGTAAGTGGCCCAAAAAATAAACCTGAAATAATTCAGTTCTATAATACAACTAAAGGAGGCGTAGACAACATGGACAAAATGGTTTCTCATTATTCCACTAAACGCAGAGCTTTGCGTTGGCCAGTAGCCTTCTTTTACAATATCCTAGACGTAGCTTGCCTAGCGACCTATATAATTTATACAGAGAATAATCCACAGAGTTCTACTGAAACCAGTAAGCGTAGAATTTTTCTACAAGACTTAGGGAAACAATTAGTGATGCCTGCAATTTCTGCTAGATCTAAAGTACCAAATGTATACCGAAATTTTTCATCAAGGTCAGGAATTGAGTGTATGTTAGGAAAACCTCTACCTACAGATTCAAGTAATACTGCAGAGTCATTACCACTTCGAGATTCCACTGGACGCCTCAAAATTGTTGGAAACTGCTACATTTGTATGTCTTTAGCGAAAAAGCGGCTAAGAAAGACACGAAAATCATGTAATGTTTGTAATCGTCCACTATGTAACGAACACTCAGTAAATATAAGTAAGTGTGGACAATGTGTTTAAAATGTAACTTTTATTTACGTTTCCATATCACTTTTATTAAAAAAAAACTAGACAGAGCTTCATAATTTACTAAACATTAGTGTTACCCGGGTGCCACGGGTGTGGACGTAATGGTGTAAAAACTTTGACAGGTAATTTTAATATATTATATGCATTTTTTTCTTTGGTTTTTATTATAAATCTCTTCGTTCTAAATAATTTTAGGAATAGCTAGAAGCTCGAATAAAAATATTTATACTATCGTCAATGATTCAGATAAAACAATTACCAAGGATACCCAGGTACCTGGGTATAGACACAAAGGTTAACAAGTTATCGATTTATTTTATTAAAATAGGACCTACGGAATATAATATACAGTGAATTTGTTATTTATTTTTATTTTAATGATTTTTGTTTAATTTCTGTGACGTATAATGTAAGTTTACCAACTAAACAAATATCATATTCATATGTGTCATCATATATTACATTTTTGTTAATAGTTAAAAATGAAATGATCACTTGGATCTAGCGATCCCACCTTAAATTTTTACCTTTAGCATGCGAGCTGCGCGATGCTCCATTATGCATATTATGATTTTAAAATTTTGGCATTTTTTTCCTCCTAACCTATATCTTTTACCGGTTAAAAAAGAAGATCGATGAAAGTAGTTATGTCAACTTGACAACTTCATAATACATACTCCTCATAGACATACACGATATTGTACATATATTATCCTCCTACACAAAATAAATTATTTTTATTATTGTTGTGGATTAAGATCTGCTGCTAAATTATTTAAATGGTTCAGTGCAATGAGTGTAAAAGAAAACATCCAGGTAAATTATTGATTAGATATTTATGTATTGATAATTTTGATAGACCTATACTTACCACCCTCTTATCTATGGACCTATATTTCGTCGTCTTGGAAGTCAACTAGTCTAACCCACAAATTTAACAAAATGAGCTAAGCACACAATTTTGTTCAGAATCCACTAAATAATATGGTGGTCATTAATTCTAAGCCTCAAAAAATTTTCTGGGCCTTATAATAGAAAATTTTTAATAGCTAATCTCAAGCCACATTGACAAAAGTGATAAAAAATTCTATGCTGCATCGTCTTGTTTACCTCCAAAAGTAAAATGCTTCCACTGCCAAAAGATGACCACTGCCACATCTATTGTACTGTATTAAAGATAAGACTCGATTAGACTATGTCCTTCTAGGAAACATAACATTCTTGTGCGATAATCATCAGGTGTCTCACTCGGTCCTACACAAATGCGTAAGATAAGACTGACTGACAACACTTAAACTGAAATTTTAACTAGTTGAATGCTATTGTTATGCTTTTATTATTAATCTAATTTATTGTCTTTATTTATTATCAAAGGTTCTATTTATAACACTTACAAATTTATTAAAGTCTTTATTACTAATTTATTTTACAATATTTATTTATCGCGTACAATTATATTTTCGGACACAAAAACTTTCGTGTTTATATATAAAGCACCGTTAAACTAGAATCTCGTCGAAGGATGTCGACCTGACCCTTGGCGAAAAGACTGGAAGGTCACGCCTTACTGGTTTTATTCGGCCTAGGGAGACCCGTCGATCTTCTTACTAGAAAATACTCGAATGAATATGAATATTAGTAATAAATATGTTTACAGTTTTGAGTCATATGATGCGTCATTATCTATCGTAACACTATCCTATGTAGAGTGAGTAGTGAGCAGTCTGTTTTTCGTATCTACATTAAGTTTTATTACAAATTTTAAGTTTTGGTTTTCAAAAAACAAGAATAAAACATGAATAACAGTTCAACATGGCATAGATCTGGCGCAAGTATTATTAGGTCATCTCCTGTGAAAAAAATGGTTGAAGCAGCTTTATCACGACAAGAAAATGTTCCTGGTAAGTAGCTGTTTTATTTGATAAATCAATAAAAAAATATGGACACTTTGGTTTCTTAATTATTACGAAGAGGTATAGTACACACTAAAATTATTTTTACAATAAAATTTGTCTATCGGTGGAACGGAGGGTGAAGAAAGAGGACCACAGGATCGGCTTGGATCTTTAAGCAAATTAAATTACTTGATGATTAATTTTGATACATGAAATGTACACATTGCATATCATTTAAGCAAAATAAACAGCATGATAATAAGGAACGTGTATTTTTGAAAAATTCGCATTTTACTTACAAATGTTGAAAAAATTTAATAAAAACGATGAACTTAAAAAAACTACATACTAATAAAGTCATTCACGTTTCAATAAACTGCGTACATAGGAAATCAATCATTTTTACGACTTCCGAAAAGGGACTTTATTGTTACATTGTAAAATAATTTTAATGTCTACTACAGCTGTATAAATTACACTACTAAAGCCATCATTTGATTTTCAGGCCCAGAACAAAGTGAAACAGGAACTGACTTCACAGTATTGCAGAATGTTCTGTCAGAGCGAAACGAGGACTTTCAGAGTAAGTTGAAAGTTCATTTCAATACCTGTAGTTCGTTCAGTAACATGTTATTAACATTAATTAACACTACTAAGACCAGCATTTGATTTTCAGACCCAGAACATCGCGAAACAGTGACTGACTTTACAGAAGGTTCAAACGGAGCAGATTCAGACGAATCATTTGTAAACCAAGAGCCTAGCGTATCACATACTATTCAGAAGACATCACAGTCTTCATTATCGCCATGTTACGTCTCCAACAGCGACAAAGACGACGAACCGTGTTCTCTAAAAACGAGAATAATGTTGAGTCGGACACAAACCAATGAAAATGTTGCTGTAACTACTGAAGAGAGCTCGACTAGAAAACGCAAAAGAAACCCAAAAGATTGGAAAAGAAACAAGCAGAAAAAACTAAGAATGATAGGAAGAGAATTCGAGAACCGAGCTGGAAGGAAAATACCTGCTAAAACGCTGAAACCAGTCAACTGCAAATGTCATTATAAATGCAATGATAAAATATCCCACGAAAACAGAAAGAAAGTCCTCGAAGAATACCTAAAAATGAAATGTGAACAACTAACGTGGAGTTTTATTGCAAAATGTGTATCAAGTATGCCCGTGAAAAGGCAATATCAAGGTGAAGCAGAATCTAGACGAAATAACACATTAGCTTTCAGCTTAACTGTAGATGGAAACAAAATCCAAGTGTGTAAAACATTTTTTTTGGCCACACTAAATATTTCTGCTCGAAAAATTCGGACGGCACTATCAAAGAAAACGCCAGTTTCAGGAAGATTGCCATTGAAGATTGAGAAGGGTCAGACCGGCGTAGTAAAAAGGAACCACTAAACAAAAAAACAGAGCACGTCAAAAATGTCAAAAATGAGAGCACATAAAATCACTTACAGTCGTGGCCTCCCACTACTGTAGGAGCAGCACTATAGTGTATTTTTATGTATGAGAGAGTAATAAAACAATAAATTATGTATGCAAATCCCTAAACTGTTGATACGGGTGACTCAATGAAAAACAGATATTTGTCAACAAGTTTACAGAAGTATATAGGAAAACAATTTTAAATTGAGTATGACCACCAGGTATAAAGGTTGGAGCAGAATAGAATACAATAGTTGTGAGGGTTACTAATCCCTAAATAAGGTTGCCAGTGTCGGAGTGATGGAGGTTAACAGGTACTAATGAATTTGCAAGAAATGTAAGATGTTTATTTTATTGGTTATATATAACCAATAAAAGTTTAATAAGTACCTACCTATTTGCAAAATAAAGTTTAATTCTTTAGATAAAATAAAACGTTTTATATTATCTATTTGCAAAATAAAGTTTAATTCTTTGCCTATTTGCAAAATAAAGTTTAATTCTTTAGATAAAATAAAACGTTTTATTTTATCTGAAATGAGTGCATTCCACGAAGTAAGGGTTTCAACAATCAAACATTTAATTCTTTAATTCCAGGAATCTACGACAGTAATTGACTAGATAATTACCTTCTAAACTTATTCCACAGAAAATGTGATAGTGGGTTTTTCCATTTTGTATATAGGAAGGTCCAAGTGGCGTATTCAAAATTCTTAACAGTTCACTAAAAGTAGGTACTTCAGTTGCAAGGTGCAGTTTATTGTGTATACTAGTGTTATGGAAAATTTGGAAGTGCCGTGTAAACGCCGAAAAATTGGTCCTCTAACAGTTAATGAAAAAACATTAATATTTAATTGTTTTAAATCATTTACAGACAAACGTTTATGTGAAAGTGTTGATGAGACCGTTGAGTTAGTTAGCAGTACACTTGGTGTTGGGAAATCTACGATTTACAGAGTTATTAAAGAAAAGAAATGTGGTAGTTTTCAAATGCCACGTAATGCTCCAGGGAAACCAAAATTTCAAATAGAATATCATTTTAAAGAAGGACTTCGACGGAAAGTGCATGAATTCTTCTTTAGAGAAGAATTTCCAACATTGGATAAAGTTCTTGTCTCAGTTCGAGATGATAAGGATTACCCAGAAATGAGTCGAAGTACGTTATGGAAACTTTTAAAAGAAATAGGCTTCCGCTGGAAAAAGAATCCCAGAAAGTCTATTTTATTAGAAAGAAGCGATATTGTCATATGGAGAAGACATTTTCTAAGAACCATAAAGGAAATGAGAAACCAAAAAAGAAAAATATTTTATCTTGATGAAACATGGATCAACGAGGGTCATACACCAAATAAATTTTGGCAGGATGAAACTGTTACAAGTCAAAGGCACGCTTTTGTGAATAACTTATCTACTGGTTTAAACCCACCATCAGGAAAGGGACGCAGGCTGATAATAGTACACATTGGCAGTTCAGACGGTTTTGTTGAAGGTGGTTTATTAACTTTTGAATCAACTCGTACCGGTGACTACCATGAAGACATGAACGCTGATGTCTTTCAAGAATGGTTCGAACAAATGATAGATCTTCTTCCTAAGAACTGTGTAATAGTAATGGATAATGCAAGTTATCACTCCAGACTTATAGAAGGACTGCCCACAACCAAGTGGTTAAAAAAAGACTTGCAGAATTGGCTTCTTCTTCTTCATGTGCCTTGTCCGTTCCGAACGTTGGCAATCAACATGGCTATTCTGACTTTGTTTGCGGCAGATCTGAATAGTTCAGCAGATGACAATCCGAACCATTGCCGCAAGTTTTGGAGCCACGAGTGTCTTCTCCTTCCTGGACCCCTTCTCTGCTGTCTATTTTCCCTTGGACGATCAGTTGTAGTACTCTATATTTATTGTGTCTCATAACGTGACCCAAGTATTCCAACTTTCTTTTCTTTATACTTATTCCTACCTCTCTCTCTTTACCTATTCGGCGTAGTACCTCTTCGTTGGTCACGTGCTCAGTCCAGGATATACGTAATATACGTCGGTAAGCCCACATTTCGAAGGCCTCTACTTTTTTCATCAATGTTGCGGTCATTGTCCACGCCTCCATTCCATATAACAAAACCGGGAATACATAACATTTCAGAAGTCGAATTTTGAGAGGTAGGGTGAGGCTTTTAGAGGTGAAAATTTGCTTCATACTAGTGAACGATGCTCTTGCCTTTTCTACTCTTATACGTATTTCCTTCGCTTGATCCCAATTTGAGTTAACTGTTGTTCCCAAGTAGATGTACGAATCCACGTGTTCAATTCTTTAATCGTCTAATATCAGTTGCTGTGGTGGTTGTTGGGTTTTGCTTACTAACATCCATTTGGTTTTTGTGATATTTAGTCTGAGTCCGTATTGTGCATTTGTTTTTTGTATCTTACTCATTAGGCAACTCAGTTCCTCCATGCTACTTGCTAGAATCACAGTGTCATCAGCATACCTTATGTTATTAATTATTTGTCCGTTTGCAGAATTGGCTGAGTTCAAAAAATATTACGTACCATCCCGGATCTATAAGAAAGGAACTTTATTCGTTGTGTGCCCTGCATAAAGAAAAATTTAAAAAATACGAAATTGATGAAATTGCCAAAAATCGTGGAATGACAGTACTTAGATCCCCACCATATCATTGTGAATTAAACCCGATTGAACTGGTATGGGCACAGATAAAGAGTGAAGTTTCAAGAAAAAATACCACTTTTAAAATTCATGATGTTAAACAGTTGTTTTTGGAGGCCGTAAATAATGTAAAACCTGAAAACTGGGAAAAGGCAGTAAATCACACTATTAAAGAAGAGGAAAAAATGTGGAAGCTGGACAATATTACTGATAAAATGATCGAGCCAGTTATTATAAATCTTGGTTCTGAAAGTTCATCTTCTGAATCTGATTTGGATTTGTAACAAGTAGCTGTAAGTTTTATATTAATATTTTTATTCATCTATTTAACATACCTTAGACGGTTTTAAAAACTCTTTTTCTCTTTTGTAATTTTTAAAAATTAAAAAAAATGTGAATTTTTTAAAACCCTTTTTAATGTAGGCCAGTCAGTTCTAATATAGTGTGTGATAAAAGAGGTCACTTTTGTTTACATACACAACACTTTATAACACTGAAATAATTCATTTATTTTTTACAATTATTCAAAGTAATTTTTCAATTAATCTTGAGCACGCCCATGGAGTGGTCGGAGCTACCAGTTAAAATTATGCTAATTATTCTCTCGTTCATAAAAATAAACTATAGTTAGGGACAAAACTAGGTTCTAAATTTTTGTTGTCTTTGCATAAAGTTTTGTCCTTTTCAGATTGCTTTACGTTTCGTCGAACAATCGAATGAGGCAAACTCATGAGGTTCTGCAAATGAACGATGAAGAGATATAACTGCAAAACATCGTTGTCAAACAAAAACGCAAAAGAAAATAGAAGATTTCTTTAAAAAAGCATGATAAACTTGTTCATTTTCCTTGATTTTATTACTTTATTCTGTATTTACTTATTAGAAAACATTACGAAATCACCTCATAGTATTTTTTAATACTAATACTTTGACCAAGAAACAATTTTATTTTTAACCGAAATTCGTGTTATCCGAAACGGCCTCCCCCCCAAATATTTCGGTTAACGGAGGTTTTACTGTACCTATAAATTTCAAATTTTTATGTTTTGCTTCTAAATGGTTTTTAATAAATGTGTATTTCTTGACTTAGTGCTTTATTACCAAGCTATACAATACAACTTTGACCGGTAGAAAAGTCACAAGTCACAAAAATGTCTAAAATATTAAAATTTATCTAGGTTACATACTAGAGTTTCACAAACATACATAAAATAACACGTTGGACGCCAGCCTCATTTTACGCTTTTGTTACCAGATACCAGATGGGTACAAGTGTCAACAATATTTTTTCGGCCTTATGTTCCATTTTTTTTTTATTAAAAATATCATCTACTTGCCTTCAGAGATCATAATTATTTTTGTTTTATAAATATATCTGCTTTTGTTTTTGAGTTATTCCTAATTTTCCTGTGATCTCCATGAGGGTCACGCGGTACCACAACTTAAATTTGAATTGATATACCGCGTGACCCTCATGGAGATCACAGATATTTTCAGCTGAAATGAGTAGGGGAAAGTCGGATAAAATGGCCCCCCTAGGTAAAATGGTCCCCTAAATTATTTCTCATAATTTGAATAAAACCATCGTTTATCTTTCTTTATTATATTTAGTACTACTAGCGCCACCTATGTACGAAGTTGTGAAGATGCGCGAGACGTATTAAGCTAGTTTTAATATAACCTATAAAAACACACGTGATACTGCTAATTTCGTGCTCGCAAAAATTGTGTTTTTAGGCGTTTTAATTAAAGTAAGTAGAATTTTTTTTAATGGAGTTTAAAAAGGTATTTTTTCTGATTATTTCAGATCTGTTACAATTTCTCTAATTATCAGAAGTCACTCACGTAAATTAGTTTTTAAATTTGATCCGATTTTGAGATAAAATGGGCCCTCCATGGTGAGGCAAAATGACCCCGGGACCATTTTACCCTTGCTTAGCCTATAGTAATATTTTTTATAACAATCAAATGTAGTTATATTTTCTTTACAAAAATACTGGTTAGAACTTATATTCGGAAGACGACAAGACAGCAATTGGATCCAAATTCTATGAAATTTGCTTTGGAAAATATTTCTAACGGTATGCCTTTTAAAAGAGCTGCTAGGCTTTATAATCTACCTACTTTAAAAGTACTTTAAAAAGGAGTGCCAAAAATCAAAATGTATTGGTAAATGAACTAAAAGTAGACTACTTTATTCATAAAGGAGATGTCAGCAAATTATCGTTATTTTTTTAGGCAACAGGTTATTCCAAAATCCTTGGTCTACAACATTTAATATATACAGTCTAGTTTAGTATAAACTAACTAGTCTAAATTTGGTATACAACTACAACAGTCTACAACTTAATTATTTCGTTTTTTGTTATGTGTAGCCTAAAAAATAGTTAGAGGGACCATTTTGCCTCACTTTCCCCTATGTATGTGCTTTTGATGTCATTATGTTTCTCTTGTTTCAGGGAGTGATCACAGGAAACAATTCGTTAATCTAAATAAAGCTATAAACATTTAAAGTTATCTAATATCTAAAATAATTCCGTAAAATGTCTAGAAAATCTAACAGATCAAAACCGTTGACACAGGAAGAACTCGAGAGGTTAATTGAAGGGTAAGGGGAAAAAACAAACGATGTCCATTTTATAAGAATTTCAGGTAATCAACTCATTGTGTTGACAATATCCGGTCCCAAACACATGCTAAATTGTATGGGAATAATACGAACGGTGTCCAAATAAGAAAGCATTAGAAAATACCCATACTGGTTTAAAACAAACGTTGTCCGCGCGGTACTGGTAAACAACTGACGTAGTCCAACTAGTTGCATAGCAACGACAGTTAACAGGGCGTGACAATTTTACGTCATGTTTTGTTCTTTTCGTCTTTCGCGGCAGTTTATGTCAAGATGAGTTCGAGTGAAGAATATTTGTGTGACGATCTGTTAAAAAAAACCAAGAAACGACAGAAAATTGGTCGAACTGCAGATGTAATGAAAAAGTTAAGATTGCAGGCTCACGAGTTAGGAGATGATTGTAAGTGTAAAAGACTGAAGTGTTTTGAAAACACTACTGCTCAAGAGAGGCAAAACATACTTAACGGATTCAATCAACTAGGATCAATTGATGCTCAAAACTGTTATTTAGCTGGATTGATTGCTGTATTGCCAGTTGTAAGACGAAGGTCGCGACAAGTCGATGGAGAACAACACCATGATGCTACCTACCGCTACAGAGTACGAGTGAAGAGAGAAAACATAGAAGAAATATCTGTCTGCAGTAGTGCTTTTACTGCAATGCATGGTATTACTAGATCTAAGTTGGTTCATATTCAAGCATCTCTGAAAACATCCGGACTTGCTCCTGTCGACAAAAGAGGAAAGCATTCTTCGAAACATCGTCAGTTAACTTCTGATTTGAGTAACCAAATTCAGCAACATATTGCTTCATTTCGGGGCAGGTTAAGTCATTATAGCATTCAGGACTCGAAAAAAGTGTATTTAAGTGAAGAGTTAAATATTATGAAAATGTTTCAAATGTTTAAAGAAAAGTATCCTATTGCATCTGTTTCATATGACACGTACCGAAATATCTTTAATAACAAATTCAACATTTCATTTGGATACCCAAGGGCAGATACCTGTAGCAAGTGTGATGAGTTTAATGCAAAAATCAAGACTTTTCATTCTGTTGACGATGCAGCACAGATAAAAGCTCTATCTACTGAAAATAACTTGCACAAAAGTCGTGCCCAAGTTTTCTATGATAGAAAACGAGCTGCCCGAATAAAAGCTAGGAGAACTTTTGAATATGAATCAATCGTCATGGACTACCAGAAAAACATTTCGCTACCCAACATCAGCACTAACGATGTTTATTATAGGAGACAACTTTCTATGTTTTCTTTCAATATTCATGTGCCGTCTTCAGGAAAATCCTGTTTTTTTACATATCCTGAATATGTGTCAAGGAAAGGATCCGACGAGGTATCATCGTTTCTCTTCTATTTCATTTTTAATGAACTACCAACAGAAGTCCGTCATCTTCACATTTTCTGCGACTCAGCTGGTGGACAAAATAAAAATTTCACAGTTGTTCGGCTACTTCATTACATTGTCCATGACATAAAGCGTCTAGATACTATTCAAGTTACATTCCCCATTACAGGACATTCGTATCTAGAATGTGATAAAAACATGGGCTTGATAAATTTGAAGACTAAGATGGAACTACCCGTAGATTGGATAAATGTGTTAAAAGATGCAAGAAAAAAGCCGGAACCGTTCAAAGTTATAGACGTGGACCAGACATTAACGAAACAGTGGACTACATTTCTCCAAGAAAAATTTATTCGTAAGTGTCCAATAGCTCTGCAACAAGTAAGAGAACTTCGATTGGTGAAAGACAAACGCGGATTGGTTTTTTACCGAACCACTTATACTGGCATTTGGGAAAGCAAGCAAATAACAGGTAGATCAATAAAATCTGTTGTTCCAAGAAAAATGAAAGATGGCGAATTTGAGCTACCAAGTCAAGCATACCATAGACCATTACCGATTTCCCAGGCTAAGTACAACGATTTACAAGTTTTAAAACGATTTTGTCTTCAAAATGCTCAAGAATTTTACGAAACATTGCTATACAAATGAAAAATCTCTGTGTAGGCTTATGTAGAAAGTGGACAACGTTGGTTTTTAACAAGTTATTTGTGACGTTAACGTGCTTTTTTATTTTTTCAACAAAATCTAATAATGTTAAGTTCGTATTCTTTTGTTTAGATATTAATAATATAGTAATAAACTACTTAAAAATATTTGTATGCAGTTTTATTTATTTCTAAGATCATAACCAGCAGATTAGTCACGTTGATTAACTTTTCTCTGTAAGTTACTTTTGTGACATCGTTTGTTTTTTCCCCTTACCCTTCAATTGAGGAAAGTGATGATAGTCTTGAACCTATAGACGATTCAGATGCAGATCCGGATTTTGACATTCAACCTAATAGTGATAGTAATGACTCTAGTGGAGGAGACACAAGTAACGATGAATATACTGGTTCAAACTCAAAAATAAGAAGACTTGAAGAGCTTGTGCAGGAACCAGGTCCTTCACGAGTTGAACAGTTCGCACAGAAACCAGGTCCTTCGCGACTTGAACAGTTCGCACGGAAACCAGGTCCTTCAAGAGTTGAACAGTTCACACAGAAACCAGCTCATTCCCGAGTTGAACAGCTCGCAGAGGAGCCAGAATTTGCACAAGATGAAGAACTAGCGGCAGAACCAGTTGCTCATGAACAAGAAGCCTTGACTTTCACCTGGGGGCCTGTTGAGAATGACCCACCATACTTTGAATTCACTCCTGGGGAAAATGTTGGATTCAAAAATGATATCTTGTTGGAACTTCAAGGTCGGCAGCCAGCTGCATACTTTCTACACTTCATTTCCAACGTCGTTCTGGATATTATTGTAACAGAGACCAATAAATATGCTGAAAAAGTATTGGGATCCAATCCAAATAGTACCTCTAGACTAAATGCATGGAAAAACACAACTGTGAGTGAAATAAAAACACTACTTGGACTTCTGATATGGAAGGGAATTTGTAAGTACAGTAAAATCAATTGGTACTGGTCAACAAACAGACTTTTCCAGAATCAAGTTTGCAAGGTCATGTCGAGAAATAGATTCGAAATTTTGATGAGAATGCTACATTTCGCGGATGACAACGACCGGCAGCCCAATGATCGTTTACATAAAATCTCATCTATTCTCAATATCATAAAAAATTCCTTCCAAAACGCGTATGTTCCTGGGAAACATGTCTGCATTGATGAGAGTAATATACCGTGGAGAGGCCGGCTTCATTTTCGCCAGTACATCCCAAATAAACGACATCGCTATGGGATCAAAGTGTTTAAACTTTGTGCGTCCGGTGGATACACATACGGTTATAAAGTCTACACTGGGAGAGATCTAGAAAGGACAGGAAACGTATCTGATAGTGTTGTTTTTGATTTGATGGCCCCTTTGCTTGATTCTGGGAGGTATTTTGTAGCATTTTATTTTGAAGTCCCCTCGTATATGTGTTAATTGAAATCCCCTTACATATGCATTAGAATAACGAAGAATTTTTTCAATGTTTCTTAGTTCGTATCCTTCAATTTAAAACCCATATAATCTTTCGTTATTTTTTTAAGTCGCCGCCGCCGATAATAATTCATTTTATTGTTTATTTATGTCACAGGCGCAAATTCTTCGATATTGCCCGATATTGCGTTTTCAAATTAATTTACGTCTTAATTTCCGTTGTGTTTAGTTTATACGCTAAGTGCTTTGTTTGTTCTAACTTATGCGAGCAATTTTTAAAGATAATTTCGTCACTTTCGTTGGAGCCACGGTGATCTCCAGTGGTTCAGCGTCAAGTCCAAATTCAAATGAATTTGTAGTTTTCTGTTTTTGTCCCTTTTCAGGGAAATCTTCGTATTACGTTATGGAAATCAATTTTAGTAGCAGTTAAATCGTCTAATTAAGAGGCAGAGTCATAAGTTTTGTGCTCAGTGCCGGCTTCGGCCTCAAATGGTCGATCCAATGTATAGTGTGAGATCCAGTCCCTTTTGTTCGTGTGTTCGTGTCCAGGATTCAACTCCATCCACGTCAGATTTTCGTTCCTGAGCATAGAAATGTTTTTTTTTGGTCCTGTTGCAGTTTCAGTCCAGAGATGTAACAAGTTTTTTTTGAAAGTTAGGTGCGAAATAGTGAAATACAGGTAACATTTTTTTTGTGTAAATTTAAAGTAAAGCAGACATTTTTTTAAGAAGAGTAATAATTGCTTTCATACAAAAAAGAATTTGTAATATATTTAAAGTAGTAAATTTTATGGTTTGACTTTAGCTGTCAATTTATTTGTTCAGTTTTTTTTAAATTTTATGTTAATTTATGACAGCCCGTTTTAGCATTTTTGATTTGTTTTGTTTTCTTTAAAAGTAAGGTTAGCTTACATGTGAATTTTGTAAGTTTTTGTAGTATCTTCAACTCCTGGAAATTGTAAACAGATGACACATGTAAGTTTTTTTTGGATTTTTGTATTTTGCAGCTATGATTATTGTATTTTTGTATTGTCTATGTTTTGTAACTGTTTGTGGTGACACAAAAATAAATGTTAAATTTTGTTTGTTAACATTTTGTTTATTTTTTTTTCTAACCTTTTTTATTGAGTTTAATTTGAAAAAGATATATTTTTTTATGTTTAATAATTATATCTCCAGTTGCAACTAGCTGGTTGTAATAGGTATAATTAGGCACCTCAAGTGGCGCCCTATATTAAATTTCTTGAGGTGTTTCCTGTTTCGTTTTGTTTTTGTTTGTCCCAAGAGATTTATGACCATTTATTTCATTTTTCTGTAGTTGCCCCAATTCAAACCCCCTTGTCTTTTACTTATCCACGACCCCAGCTCTCCTGCCAAAACCTGAGTGCCCGTTCGCACAAGTAGCGTTTATTTTGCTTACCCTATCTTCGCCCCAAGAATTTCTATCCCCCATCTTCTACCCCTAAAAGTAATACCCCTATGGTAGGCAAAATATTATCGTTACAAAAATGGCGCCTCCGACGTGGGGCATGTTGTAATTTGCGACATTTGTATCTTCGTTACAAAAATGTCGCCCAGCGTGTGGGGCTTTTGAATATTCCTGCATCTTCAGAATTTCTTAGATGTGAGTCCCTTTTCCTAAAGCCACATATCTTTTTCAATTCTTCCCCGAGTTTTTCTGCCATGTATATGAAACCCCGTCTTCCAGATAGTGCCCCGAGTGTCCCACAAACAGTTTGTTCATGTATTTGTATTAATATATGTATTTTGTATCAACATATGTACAGTCGATCCGCCGGATCTTTGCACATCGTCATCATTCTTATTATAGGAAATAAATCAAAATATGTGAGTCAAACGTATGTCGGCTATAAGAATTATTATAAAAATTAGAAAATGGCTAATATTACAATTGACGTTTTTATACTTCTCTTTTATTTCATTTATTGCATTTGGAAAACTGGGTACGTATACATTTATGAACGTGATTTTTCAATTTTTGGAAACCTATAGGTTGTCCAATAACATCTATAGTAAATAAATATTTAAACCATACTAAAACATCATCACAGATAAAAATCAAGAAATTTGCATATGGACCAAGTTTATCAAAGAACTCTGATGATAGTAGATCCCAACAACCTCCATCCCACATATGTAATGACCACTTACAAATCACATCAAATGAAGTGGAAAAGGCAATATTACAACCAAAAGATGGCAAAGCTCCTGGACCTGAAAATGCACATGCTGATCATAAAACTATTTAACACCCACGGTACTCAACTCCTAATAAAAAATATTTAATGAACCAAGAACATGGCTGAAGTCACACTGACGTTTATTGCTGTACCAAAGAAAACAAAATCCGTATCCTGCAGTGATTTGCCGACCATCAGCTTAATGAACCATCTTTTAAAGTTATTTCTAAAAATCATACATCAAAGAATATATATATATAGACTGTGCGAAGAAAAATTCAGCCGTAGTACACAGTTTAGTTTTCGGAATGCAGTGGGTACGAGAGACCTTTAGCATAAAAGTGCTATTTCAACGATGTAAAGATGTGAACTGCGATATATATGCATGCTTCATTGATTACCATAAAGCATTCAGGTCAATGAACTGAAAGAGTAAAAATTGGGACCATTCCTTAGAAATTAAATGTAGGATAGAGAAAGCCAAATCTACATTTCAAAAAATGGCTAAGCTATTCAAATGTCATGATTTATTAACACCCATAAAAATCAGGTTACTACTATGTTATATCTTTCCTATACTATTGTACGGAGTTGAGTCGTGGACGTTATTAAGAATGAAAAAAGAAAAACAGCTGATAACCACGATAAAAACAGCCAAAATAGAATACCTTGGTCACATCATTAGGAACAGCGAAATATATGGATTGCTGCAACTAATTTTACAGGAAAAAGTAGATGGAAAACGAGGCCCAGGAAGGCGAAGGATTTCCTGGCTGAAGAATTTATGTATGTGTTCCAACACAACAACCACAAATATTTTCAGACCAGCAGTGTGCAAAGTACAAATTGTCATGATAGTCGCCAAGATCCGAAACGGGTAGACACTACAAGAAGATCTAAAAAACTGAATATAAATCTACTCCAGGGCTCCATCATCTTGATAATTTTGTTTATTCAGTGTTAAATATGGTTTTCAGACTTAAGTTATCACTTTGTTTTAAAAACTGGTCATACAAAAATTAACACAACGAAATTCAAATAAAGAAATCTATGCATAATAAATTAAAAAATAGAAAACTTTTGAGCTGGGTAAAAAAGAATTTATTATAACAATAATATAATTTAAATATTTATTGAAGCCTCATACACTATACAGCCACGTAGCCAATCATAAATTTAAGAATTCTTCACTGTCAGAATCTGAGTCACTCATATTACCAGTGTCTATTATGATTGGTTGAATGTTAGTGTCAACCATATTTTTTTCTCGGATATACCACTTTGTAATACTTTCATGAGTATGTTTCACACATTTTTCCCAAATTTCTGTATTACATTGGTTTAGTGCATCTTTCCACATATTTATAACAGCACTATCAGAATGTCCATCTCTACCAATATGCTTATTGTAATATGACTTGCAGTTTGCCCAAATTAATTCAATAGCGTTGAATTCACAGTGATAGGGAGGTAGTCTCAACACTTCATGGCCGTGTTCTCTTAGTAGTTCATCAATTATATACACATTCTCTTTTTTGTTCATTTTCGCAATTTGTAATAATTCAGGTTTTGTAAGTTTTGCCTCATACTTGATCTTGTGAGTTGTTAACCAGGTAATAATTTCCATTCTAGTTGAAATAGTGGAAGGTTGCTTTTCTAAAAGCACACTGTGGTATGGAGCATTATCCATTACAATTAATGATGGCTCTTCTAAATTGGGAATTAATTTTCACTTATCCATTTAGTGAAAATTTCATTGTTCATTTCCCCATGATAATCAGCTACTTTAGATTTTGAGCAAAATACTAAACTTGCTTCATTAACAAATCCTTTCGAAGAACCAGCGTGAACAATTATAAAGCATTTACCATCATACCCTTCTGGTTTACGTACACTTTTAACACTGTTGTCTTGCCAGGAAATTGTTTTATTTCCCTTTGAATAAATCAAGATATTGAGATGTCAAAGGCTTGCCAGGCATACTCTAAAAATAAAAACCTTTAAAAATATTTCATATTGTCCGTTGACGTAGTTTTAGCTATATTTAAATAATAATGTCAATTTAGAGGTTAAAAAAATATATTATTCGTTATTAGCTAATACATGAATTCCTACCTTAATAAATTGAACACGAAGGTAAGGGTTAGTCGTTATAACAACTGTTTGTTAAAAAATATGTATATTTAAAGTATGAAAAAGGATTGATTATTTAAATCAAACGAAAATAATTTATAAAAATATTACAAACTCTGTCAAAACAAAATTTCCAATTGTCATGTCAATTGTCAGTAGACGAATCAATCAGAGATCATTGTTCTATGGCTGTCTTTGTTCAATGCATGGTGTTGTGTATGGACAGGCGGTTTAAGTTAATAGTTTTAGTTTCTGTGAGTAGGAAAGAGACGTAACATAAAAAATAATTCGTGAATAATGTCATACTTGTGCAAAGATCCGGCGGACCGACTGTATTGTTGTTTTTCTATGTAAGGTACTGGAAATTTTTGTATATGTATTTATGTGTACTGGTAAATGAAAGCAAATATTTTGAGTTTGAATATTGAAATATGAATTTTAAATGCAGTATTGATATTGATTTGATTTTTAAAAGTTTATTAACAGTAACAAATAATACCGTTATTGTTGCATTTATTTTTAATTGATTTGACATTCTTTACAGAATAATCGGTTTTTGTAATTCAGTTTGTTCAGTCATTTTGAGTAGATGTTTGTATTGTTCGAGTGACTTTTGTTTGAGATGAGTGTAGTTGAGTTATGTCCTTTGACCCTTGTTTTTCATTGTTTCCTTCTAAGCCCTCTCTGACGGCGTTTATGTTATGCCACGGGTAAGTAGGAGATTGTGAAAGAGAAGTAGTTCCCAGTGTCCCATTTTGTTGCCTAATTAACCCTCTTTGACGGTGTTTTTGTAATGCCACGGGTTAATAGGTGATTGTGTTCCCCTGTGTCCCCTTTTGTGTTTCCTGTTTTGTATCTGAATGATCACAAGTGTATACTCGTGTTCGGAGTAAGAGCAGTCTCATTTAGTTTTCAGAACAAGAGCAAGGTATTTTATTTTGTGTTATTTTGTGTAGCTCACTCAAAAGTCAAGTTATCAATATTATTAGTTGTTTTGTCCCCCTTGTATGTGTAGTTTATCGAGTCTGTTGTTTTGTACTCCCTGTATAAGTAATTAATTGAGTTTGTATGTTTTGAACCAATTTTTTTTGTTACATTGTGTATTTGCTTTCATCCAAACATTGTTTTAGTATTTTTGTATCCCCCTGTATGTGTATTTCATTGAGTCGGTTTGTTTTAAACCATTTTTTTAGTTAAATCGTGTATCTGCTTTTATCCAATATTTAGTGTAATCAAGTCCACTGCTACTATTTTAGAATTTTTTTCAAAGGTTTTATATTCGTTATTTATGTTGTCTTTGAAGTAGAAATATTTCCGTCTATTTTTTGAGATCCAAATAATACCTATTTGGAATGTTTATTAAGTGTGCATTTTAATAGTCGTATTTTGAATGGTAAGATAATCGTCTGTTTATTCCCAGTCCGTCTTATAATGTAAACATTTCCTAAGGAGAAATGAATATTTGTTTATGTCCATAAATTATTTCGTGTGAAAACGCTGTCCTTCTTTTAAGTGTTTAGAGAATTGTTGCGTTTGTAAAATCAGTTGTGATATTTTGATGACCCAATTTCTGTACGAAAAATATTTCAAGTATTTTCGTGAGAGAAATAAAGATTTCTTTCTTTTTATTTTTTGAATGTTTTAAATCGATATGTTTTGTCTTTGTGTCATTGTTGCTCGTCCTGAAGTATATGAATATAAAAACAATGAAACGTAACTCACTTGAGTATAGCGGAGTGTATAAGTTGAGCTGCCATACCTGCAATGCATGCTATATTGGTAGAACCTTCAGATCCTTCAATATTAGACTAAGAGAACATCTTAGATATATAGAACGTCCAACATCGGGTCAATCACACTTCTCCCAACATATCCGACATAAAAACCACAGCTTTGATCCACAAACAGATTTCACAATCCTCCATACTTGTAACAAAGGCTTATTACTCAATAACTTGGAACATTTAGAAATATTAAAATCTCTAAAAAATCACACAGCTGAAACTTTAAATGCACAGTTAGAACTAGAGTACACACCAGTATACTCAGTATTGATATAAACTTAATATAAATAATTTTACCTGATCTCACTCCATTTCTGCTTTCCACACCAAAATCCATATACTTATATAATTGATTACCCAATATCTTCTTTTATATGAGGTTTTCCATACAGTATCCATTATCTTCATGCACATTTTCTGGAATTAACTTCAACATCATGGTCAAACTTTTTATTCCAGTATCCCATATACATTCAAATACATTTGATATACTCCTCAGATTATTTGAATTTCTACATAAAGTTTAAGGTATGGTCCCCATTGATTAAGTTTTTTGTTCACTGGATTCATTAACATGTTACTATAAACTACATTTTCCTAAAACTATATAAAACATCAGTATTGAACTGGTATGGTGCCTCAACTTATTTAACCCAAAATTATTATTACACCCCATCCGGTTGCGACATACACTCATTTTACAAAATATTTAATTTCAAATTAACACGTGGTTTGATTGTTCCCAACACAACATGGTAAAGTCGTTCAGACTAGCAGTATTAATTAAATATAATTTTGTTAATCCTAATAATTAGCAAATCTACATTTTCAAATAGAAATATTATATTTTAACTATAAACTGTTTTAAATTTAAAATTGTTAAAGTGTCACAGAAATTATTGTACAAACTCACCATTGTTCGGGTCGGTGTGATGATACTTCTTCATGGTATAAGAAAATTGAAATAAGAATAATTTTACTTTACACCGGTTTAAATAGAGAACCTTTTACCTGTTGGTATAACCAATTTCCGGTCCCAACTGTCAGATATTAAAATTACCAACTAATTTTTGAATACTTAATTATTCAGTCAATTTCTTTAATTTTCTTTAATTTATCAATAATTTTATCAACAATGGTTTATTTGCTTATTATTTAAGTTCCATATTAACATATTAGAATTGGAATAAATATTTAAAAATACTTATACACACCATGACAGATGACTCACACCAACAATTATTTCAAAGAAAGTTTGTAATTTTGTTATACATTATACATTTTCATTACAAATGTACATATTTAATTTAATTAACAAATAATCACTTAAGTTTGTTCTGTAACTTTGACTAAGCTGAGTTTGTTATCATAGAATAAGTATTACAATTATTTATATTGTTACATTGAAATCAATTATTTAAAGTTTGTTAAAGTATGCCAATATTAACACATCAAATAACTTTAATATCTAAAATTAAAAAAATTTTAGATTTTTATTAATATCAGCTTATTTCATAAACTGGATAACTTAATTTACAGCATTTAAAATAGAAGAAGAACTGTCACACTTTAACCTACATTTGTCAAGTTTACCTCTAAAATCTGATATACAGCACATAAAAAACTCATTGTCTCCTATTAAGAAATGTAGTTCTTTTGGAAATCCTCTCCTTTTAAATTAAATGTCTGTTTCGTCCCCCGTTTTTTAAGTGTTTTCTGTGTGTTTCTGTGTGTGTAAAAGTGTCTTAATTTAATTTTAACATAAAAATTTTTGGACTTTACAATAATTTGCCAGATATTGCAACAACTTTATCAAAGAAATTTTGATAACTACAAGATTATACAATTGCACACCCACACAATCTGTACATCCATTGAAGATCATACAATCTGTCTCCTCAAGAACTTCCCCGTTTACTGTTAAATAATTACAATAGTTGACCTGAGTTCTCCAATCAACAATCCAAAATAGTTTGAACCATGTTCTTTCAACCATCAATTAATAGAGTACCGGCATGTAAGTAATGTTTATTTATTGGTTTATTTATTAATTCATTACAGTTTAATAGACTATGTTACCAATTTGTAGGTCGTACCTTGTCTGCTTAAACATTTTATTCATTTATAAAACCACAGACATGTAATATTGGCATAATTGCTGTAATTTATATAATTTATATCACCTACCTATGTTTTCATCTTTGTTTTTATCTTTATTAGACAACACCCTAATATGGGATTATTATTTTCAGCATTTTAACTTTGTATCGTGACCTGAAGATGCTTTGCATATTATAGAAAGCGAAACCGGTCGTCCGATTAGTTAAATTAAATTGATTGTGAGTAAGTCTAACTTATTATTTCTTTTACCTTTTATATGAATATAATTCGTCAGATAGATATATGAGTTGTAATAGATTTTCTTATTTTAATAGTCCAGGTAATGTGATGAAAATTTTTAAATCGCTGAAAAGAAAATGTTTCCTGATTTTACAGTCCATGATCCGTCCGTGTTTTTCCCTGTTTCTTTTTTGTATTACAAGTAGGAGGAAATGATGATACGATTTCGCTTGTCCATGGCTAAGGCCGATTTGATAGTGACAAAGCGAAGTGTTGTTATTTTCCTTCTGTCTCTTAGTTCTGTGTGTCCTCGTGTTTCCCTAGTTCTTTTTTGTGTTATAAGTAGAAGAAAGTGATGATACGACTTCGTGTATTCCTGGCTAAGGCCGATTTGTTGAGAATATATAGCGGAAGTATTGTTATGTTTTCTTCTGACAGTTAGATTTGTGTCTTTTTGTGCCTTTGTGTGGTCAGATGTTGTAGTAGAGTTATGTTGATGGTCTGAAATCTATTAGTTTGTGTTTGAGTATTGAGTTTTTGAAATATCATATAGGACGTACAGGCGTGACCTGGATTTGTGTATCCTTGGATATTTCTGTTGTTGTGTAAGACTGCGTAGCAGCATCCCCTTTCCGTGAATTATTAGAAAGGATAAGCCTTTCTATGTGTTGAAGTAAGACTATTGACTTAGTCTCAATAGCATTCCTTCTTGTTGTAGATTTTGTGATGAGTGTTTATGATTTAGCAGAAGCGGAGGTACAAATACTTGCATTGTCCATTGAGACGTTTTGATTGCTAAGGTAAAAGTACCTGGCCGCTTATCGTGAAAATATTTTATATGTCGATTGTGAGACCATGTTCGTGAAAGATCTGAAGTAGTTTTATTACTACCGTTGAATGACCCACTAAGAATTCCCCAGTCTATTGTTGTGACCCTGTTCGAATTTTGTTGAAGAATGATGAATGTTTCCTTGTGGTTTGTATGACGATGTTGTATTTAATTATTATCCGTGAAATGATAAGGTTTATTTCTTGATGTTGCCCCTTTATTCCCTTCCCAGACTATGTCTTTGACCTTATTAGTTTTCACGAGAGTTACGGCTAGGGCGATGAGTTTTGGATTCGTCCGCCAGGTGACCTGTTGAGCTTCTAAGGAAGATAAGCATTAGTTTTTGCCTTGTGTATATATATTCTTCTTCTTTACCCTTCTTGCCCTGAAGTTTGAGATTTGTGTACCCAGTTGGAAGTTTTATTATTGATGACGGACTGTAATGATTTTTTTTTTGTTCTTTTGGAAGATTATAGTGATTCTTATGTCCGCTTGGAGATGTTAGTGATGATTCGGTTTTTTTGAAGTTTTGTTGTAACTTTTTTGTTTTCTTTGGAAGATTGTTACGATTTTTTGTTTCTTTTGGAAATGTTAGTTGAGACTGAATTATTTGTGTATCGATTATGGTTTGTATGCCATGTGCCCCTTTTCTTCTTCTTTTCCAAGATTGTGTATTAGCGTTTTGGATTTATTTTCTTCTTTTGTCCTTTTGGGAGTTTCCTGACTTGGAAATTTTTCGCTGTGTCGATCCCAGAGGATATCCTATGGAACTATTGGCCATCCTGTTTTCTTTCGTTTGTGTAGTTTGATTTTCAACAAGGTGTTGGAAAATCAGTGGTTGACTGTCGTAGTCAACTGCATTTTGTCTAATGCTATTTTGGTTATCTATCTAGTGGATAACCATAGCGAAGCTTGTGTAAGCTGTGTTGTTGGCCACCCGCCTTTGCTGAGCTGGAAGCACCCTTCTTTTCGCTCCCAGAAACTTCAGCACTGGTCTGTTCCACTTTTTGGTTAGGCTAGAGCCATGTTTGTAGAAATCTGCCATTGGTCGTTGTGCTTAAGAGTCAGCGAACTGTACCTGGTGCCGATTCATCAAATCGAGCATCCAGTTTTATTTTGAGTGTTATTATGTTAGTACCATGAACAGTTATGATGAGTAGTTTTTGTTATGATTTTTGTTTGTTGTTTTTGTTTTGTTTGATCCCCTGAGGTCATGATGTATTGTCGCAATGGTTGGAAAATGCTACTGTTGTTCCAATCTGATTGTTGTTTGCCCTAAACGAAAACTTTTCCTGTTTGTCCAGTTTTCGCTCTTACGTGGGGGTATTGTAGCATTTTATTTTGAAGTCCCCTCGTATATGTGTTAATTGAAATCCCCTTACATATGCATTAGAATAACGAAGAATTTTTTCAATGTTTCTTAGTTCGTATCCTTCAATTTAAAACCCATATAATCTTTCGTTATTTTTTTAAGTCGCCGCCGCCGATAATAATTCATTTTATTGTTTATTTATGTCACAGGCGCAAATTCTTCGATATTGCCCGATATTGCGTTTTCAAATTAATTTACGTCTTAATTTCCGTTGTGTTTAGTTTATACGCTAAGTGCTTTGTTTGTTCCAACTTATGCGAGCAATTTTTAAAGATAATTTCGTCACTTTCGTTGGAGTCACGGTGATCTCCAGTGGTTCAGCGTCAAGTCCAAATTCAAATGAATTTGTAGTTTTCTGTTTTTGTCCCTTTTCAGGGAAATCTTCGTATTACGTTATGGAAATCAATTTTAGTAGCAGTTAAATCGTCTAATTAAGAGGCAGAGTCATAAGTTTTGTGCTCAGTGCCGGCTTCGGCCTCAAATGGTCGATCCAATGTATAGTGTGAGATCCAGTCCCTTTTGTTCGTGTGTTCGTGTCCAGGATTCAACTCCATCCACGTCAGATTTTCGTTCCTGAGCATAGAAATGTTTTTTTTTGGTCCTGTTGCAGTTTCAGTCCAGAGATGTAACAAGTTTTTTTTGAAAGTTAGGTGCGAAATAGTGAAATACAGGTAACATCTTTTTTGTGTAAATTTAAAGTAAAGCAGACATTTTTTTAAGAAGAGTAATAATTGCTTTCATACAAAAAAGAATTTGTAATATATTTAAAGTAGTAAATTTTATGGTTTGACTTTAGCTGTCAATTTATTTGTTCAGTTTTTTTAAAATTTTATGTTAATTTAAGACAGCCCGTTTTAGCATTTTTGATTTGTTTTGTTTTCTTTAAAAGTAAGGTTAGCTTACATGTGAATTTTGTAAGTTTTTGTAGTATCTTCAACTCCTGGAAATTGTAAACAGATGACACATGTAAGTTTTTTTTGGATTTTTGTATTTTGCAGCTATGATTATTGTATTTTTGTATTGTCTATGTTTTGTAACTGTTTGTGGTGACACAAAAATAAATGTTAAATTTTGTTTGTTAACATTTTGTTTATTTTTTTTTTCTAACCTTTTTTATTGAGTTTAATTTGAAAAAGATATATTTTTTTATGTTTAATAATTATATCTCCAGTTGCAACTAGCTGGTTGTAATAGGTATAATTAGGCACCTCAAGTGGCGCCCTATATTAAATTTCTTGAGGTGTTTCCTGTTTCGTTTTGTTTTTGTTTGTCCCAAGAGATTTATGACCATTTATTTCATTTTTCTGTAGTTGCCCCAATTCAAACCCCCTTGTCTTTTACTTATCCACGACCCCAGCTCTCCTGCCAAAACCTGAGTGCCCGTTCGCACAAGTAGCGTTTATTTTGCTTACCCTATCTTCGCCCCAAGAATTTCTATCCCCCATCTTCTACCCCTAAAAGTAATACCCCTATGGTAGGCAAAATATTATCGTTACAATTTGACAACTGATAATTGGTATACCAGTGTCAATCTGGCAGCCAGACTGCTCATGAGAAATACTCATCTCACGGGAACATTGCGGTCTAACCGAAAAGGCAATCCTGCTGCAGTGGTGGGTTCTAGACTAAATAAAGGCGAGATCAAAGCTCAGCAGTCAAACCATGGAGTAACCGTTTGTAAATGGAAAGATAAGAGGGATGTGTTAGTGCTCAGCACATGTCACACAGATTCAATGGTTGAAGTCACGCGACGACACGGAGCTGCAATGATGAAACCAGAAATCGTGGTAAGCTACAATAAATCAAAAGCGTTTATCGATCTCTCTGACCAGATGAATGCCTACTCTCCGTGCTTGAGGAGAACTCTCAAATGGTACCGCCGTCTCATTCTGGATTGCATACTAGGCACAACCATGGTAAATGCATTTGTTATGTACAATGCAAACAATCCAAATAATAAGCTTAGTGTGACGGATTTCAGGCATAAGGTTGCTGAAGAACTTCTCTATCCTACCGAAGAAGCACCCCTTACACCAGCCCCACTACCTGCCAGAGAACACAGATTGCAAGCTGTTGAGGGACTTTATCAAAAAGTAAAGAGGAGGTGCACTGGTTGCTATGAACGTCTTAAGCGTGAACGAGATCGTAAATATGCTGCAGCTCACACCAAAAAAGTCATCACCAAATGTTCATCTTGTGACAAATTCTTCTGCCTTTCTTGTTTCAATGAAAAACATCCTTAAATTAGGTCACATGCATGAATTGAATGTGCTAAGAAGTGTTTAGTTTTATTATAAGCATTGTATTGTTAGTTTTGTTAGTTCGAATTTCATAGTTTTTTTTTTGTAAATTGTATGATTCTTTATTTTGTCCATAATAAAAAACAATTAACTGCATTATCTTGACTAAATTATTCATATTTTCCTTCCAAAATGATGTAGACCATTGTATGCTTAATACACATGCTATCAGAAAACCAAGTAGACCAAGGTGTAGCCTGGTACCACGGCAACATTTTCTCCAAAAGAAATACATTGAAACGTGATCCCAATACGAGCCACATGTACAGAATTACAACAGTGTCGTATGGCCCCCATGGGGATCACATGTACCCAAGTTCAAATGGCAGTGTGATCCCCATAGGGGTCACATGCACCAGACTATAAGAGACTATGATCCCCATAAGGGTCACGTGGCGACCAATCTGTTAATAACAATCCGCATCATTTAAAGATCATAGACAAAAAAATCGATTTAGGAAAAAATAAATAAACTTTAAAGGTCTCTCCTGTAAAAGTTACATTTTGGACTTGTGTCTATTGTACCGCCCTCCATAGATATGTTATTTAGTGAAACAGAATGGAGTGAGTTTTTATCATATCAAGATTTAATCAATAAATTTATAGTGAATGGTGAAAATCAAGACTTGATCGATGTCAAAAATTTTTGGATTAGTTTTGAAAGGTTTCAAGACATTAAGGCCTTAAAAATATTAAGTGGTCACGCTACTGTATGGTTAGGTGGCAATTCCATTTCAGAGCTGTGGAGATTACTTCCAATAATTAACCATAATCTACAATCACTGAAGGAGCAGCACTTTTTCGGTACCTTCAAAATAATTCAACTTGGAGTTAAAAATGTAGAAGATGTAATTACTGCAGCGCTTAGTATTATGGAACCTATAAAGTTTGTTAATCCTATTACCTATAGTTTAGCGTTGGAACTAATATAGAAGTATCCCAATCTACTAAAGAATGAAGAAGGTGACATTTAGGGAAAGCAAACATTATTTGGAGGAGGAAAAAGAGAATTTAATTTCAATAATAGAAAAAAAAACGACAGTGCTTGGTCTAAACAAAAGCATATAACATGGGAGAAAATTGCTAGTGAATATAACAGCACATGTAAAACTGGCATTCGACGTGGGACGCAGTTAAAACTGTTAAAACTGTGAGGGATTGAAAAAGAAGCTTAAAAACAAAAAGCTGATGATAAGGTAGGTAGTATAAAATTATTTGTTGTTTATATATGATAATAAATTGCAATTTTTACAGGTTCAGACATATATCACAGGAGGTGGTACGAAGGTACCACTTATAAAACCGCAAGATGAACGCATTCTTGCCATTATGGGGCCTCAACTAGTCATAATTGAAAACATATATGATAGTAATAACATACCTGATGTTATTTATCAAGGTAAGATTTAATATTATTTGAGAAAATAAAATAGTCAAGATTAAATAACATCTAACCAATTAAACACTATACATGCCACAATTATGTTCACATTGTTTCTGCAATTACAAATTGATTTTAATAATACAAATGCATTGATCCTTATTTTGCTTACAGGTGATATAAGCAACTGCGAAGAAGATAGTGCATCAGCAATACCACTATCCAGTATTGAGGAGATTGCCAGCACTTCCACCTGCAGTGTCTTACCCAATATCGTAATGAGAGGTAATAATATAATTTTAAGCACTATAAACGCCAATCTAATAATTTTTACTTATAGATAATGTGTCAACCCCAAAAATAAGGGATTGGGCAACAGCTAATACTACCCCTTCTGATTGTATCCAAGGTAGGATTTAATATCATTTTACCTCAATACTACAGTTGCTAAAATCTAATAGTGTTCAATGTATGTCGAACTAAACATTTGAGTAATTACAATAAGCTGGTTGTTTCTATATTTAAAAAGTAGAGCATGGCATAGGAGATAAGCCCTTTCTACTTCTGTTAGGACTCTAGGTTGGTCCGAATGATATTAAACTATCAATATATATTGTCTTATATACAAACTAGAGGCATTATTTTTCAAAAAAGTAAAACAAAAATAACTTAGGAATTGTTTTAATTTGAAGCATGTTCATAATTTCTTTAAATTATTCCCTTTAGTAAATTATTTTCACGCCGCCCATGCCTGCATATCTTCCTCAAATAACCGACACTACCGAGCGATTCGTTACGCCTTTTTTTTAACAAAGAAATAACTTCGCCAAATGCTCCTTCTTCTTTTTGTCTTGTTTTGGTACATAAAAATCTTTCCTAATAACAAAGGAAAAAGGACCTATTGTGAAATCTCCGAGCTACCTTCTCAGAAAAACAGAAGAGTTGTTTTTCGCAGAAAGTTTACTTTCCATTGGTAAAAGCTATGAAAATGAACCCCAGTAGCCCGGCTATTTAATGTCAATTTCGCGTGGCATCCTTCAGCCAATATCCCCTCCCTATTTTCAACCTTCGCTGGTCTAAGCCCTTCTAAGTTCACAATCCGATGTTCATTTCCAAGTTGGTTCCTGTGGCAAGCGGTCTTATCTTCGACAATCGGCGGTAAGTGGATTTTCAATTCACCCTTATTTATCTTTACACAGTGTGTCTTATATTAATTATTTTCTCTTTTGTCAAACAGACGTCTTCCAATTGAAGTCACTTCTGTTTGCCGTTCAGATTCTACGCCGTTCAGATTCTACACCGTTCAGATTTTACACCGATTCATATTCTACACCGTTCATATTCTACACCGTTCATAGTTTACACCGTTCATACGTGTACACTATTGAAACATTCACCGCTACGTTCGTTCACCTCGATCATCAGTCATCTTTATTTTATCTCAACTACCTGTACTACTCCGGTCTAGCTGCCTCTTTTCGTCGGCCTAAGACAATCTAAGGGATTACGTTAGGAAGACCGCAATGTATTGTGGGCGTGTCATCCCAACTACCTGTTGTACGGACCGAAGTCAAGTGCCTTATTGAGGGCGCAATACCATTATCTGAATACACCTGTTTCGTGAGTATAAGTTTTATTGACTAAACTGCGATAACGAAATCTTTAGAAGTTGATTTATGACTCCAGTTCAGTGTACATTCTTATTTATGGAGGTTTAGTTTGACTGAGTATAAAAATACAGGATAATATATACGTATAAATAACGTACAATTTATTTTATATGTAGATTATATTTCTGATAAATTCTATTCTTAGATTTGAAGTGATCACGATCAAAAACCTAGTAACTTCATGTTTAGGTATCCTCAAGGCATAAAATTCACTTGCTTGCCAAATATTGACGTAGATATAATTATGTTCCTTGCCTTTTTCTAATTCTTGAGGATAATAAATTATTTATAACTATTTTTCAAAGAGATATTTTTTGTTTGTAATTAATAATAAGTTACGCAATAATCATGCCATTTAACTGTTCAATAAAATTTGGTATAGTACATTTACTTTAACAAATATACCTAAATATAATTTTGTTAAAGAACTATTTGCTTTTTATTTCTTTTATATTTTTTTATATAATTTGAATTTATATTTTTGTGTTTCTCTTCCAGGCATTTTTTATTGAATTATATTATTATTTGTTTGATCGTATATTTTGAGTATATGTGTCGAAATATTAGGAGTGTACCGCATAATTCCGATACCTTTTCTCTCACGGTTTACTTTATTCTCGCGTGAGTTCTCTAGCTGTACCTTACCTTTCTCGTCATCCTTTTCTATGTGCCTTAAGGTTTCCCTGTTCCTCTAAAAATAGGGTGGTGCCCAAATAACTTTTCTTCTCTTATCTCTTATCTTCTCTTCTAACTTCTTGTCTTTGTGTTGTAAGTACTTCTTTAATTGATCCGTGATATTTGAGCTGTAACAAGAACCCCGACCAAGATACCTCTACCAGACTGAAGCCCGAGCCTAGTACCGTTCTTTGTGTAACCTCCAACCAATCATCTCGAGGGTACAAATTCAGTTGACAAATTTAGTAAAAACACATTTGAAATACCGTTATTAAAATCCACAAGGAACAATTAATTTCCTATAATAGACTATATATCCCAAACAATTTGTAGTGAAAATCTTTTATATGAGTTTTATTATTTAAAAAATGTTTTGGGCTAAATTACAGAACATTTTTTAAATAAATATTCTATGTTCAGTGTTACTACAAGGTATACATGTTTAAAACCACAAAATAGATTTAAATGTTATTAAATTGGTTTTAGATTACATAATTTTATAGGATCTTAATAATAAGGATAAGTTTTAAGTAAATTCACTTCATGGCAACGTAAACTCCCACATGAGTTACTAGTCTAGAGATGTATTGTCCATTCGGATATTGGGTAGCTACTTTAAACATCCTATAAAATTAGCAGCAAATATATAATCTAATACCAATTTAAAGTATTTGCTGCCATGAATTTAGTGGCTTTAAACATTTATACCTTGTAGCAGCAATTAAGATAGAATATTTATTCTGAAAACGTTCTGTACTTTAGCTTGAAAGGGTTTTTAAATCAATATATCTTTTATAAAGGATTTTTAACTAAAATTTTATTTACATTTATTACCTACTATTCCCTTTAGGCACATCCCACATGCCTAAAGAGAAAGGTATTTGATCAGTGCGTCCTCCCAGTCTTGACGTACGGAGCAGAAACACTTACCTTAACAAAAGCAGCAGCTACCAAACTGAGAGTCACGCAGAGAAGAATGGAGCGGTCCATGTTAGGAATAACTCTGCGAGACAGAATAACCAACGAAGACATCAGGAGAAGAACCGGAGTGACTGACATCATCGAGAAGATAGCCAGACTAAAATGGAGATGGGCAGGACACATAGCCAGAATGACAGATGGGCGATGGACAAAGAGGTTATTGGAATGGAGGCCAAGGGAAGACAAGAGAAGCGTCGGTCGACCACCTACAAGATGGACTGACGATTTAAGAAAACTCAATAAAAACTGGATGAGAGCGGCGCAAGATAGACGGGGTTGGAAACATGAGGAAGAGGCCTATATTCAGCAGTGGACTCTTGAGGCTGGATGATGACCTACTATTCCATATAATATACAAATGATACAAATTTAAGAAAGCAATTAAATCACTGATCTTATATTCGAATAACTGTGGTGGGCAAAACAGAAACTTTTTAAGTGTTATCTTATGCAGCTGTCTATTTCCAAGTTAGTATTATTGCATGAGGGAGACAGCATGCATGCTGTAATTGAAAACGGCGAAAAAACGTCAGTCGGTATTGTATGTTCCTGAACAATGGATTACTTTGATAAGAATGGCCAAAACTGTCGGAAAAGTATATAATGTAACAGAAATGTCACAAGAAGACTTCCTAGATTTCAAAAGCCTCGTTGGCAACAAAAATTGGAAAACTAACAATGGAAACGGAATGATCAAAATCAGTCAAATAAAGGAAATCAGTACTTCATATAACACACCAAATGTTTTTTTTTAAGTATTATTTAAGTTCCGATTCTATCAGGTGTGATCTAACAAAAGCAAAAAGGGGACCGTCCATCTCGTATTGATCAATTTCCATCTAAAGCAGCGATTCCCTAACTGTGGTACGCGACGATTATTAAAGTGGTACGCAAGCAGCCATAGGACATACACTGTAAAATTTACTGAGTTGATAACCCCACGCCGCGTGGGGGCGCCGTCACGTCTAGTTTGCATTAAGCTCCGCCTATTTTGATGGACAGCGCATCTTTCGGCGGCCGCGACGCGAGTCAAACAGTGACAAAGCTATCGAGCGTCCGCACGCACGTCCAACCAGCTAGCATTCGTGAAATTACCTATCTAATTACCTAAGTCAAGTTTAATATATTTGAATTAACATGGATAAGTGGCTTAGTAGTGTAAAAAGACCTTGTGCTCAAAATAATGGACCACCAAGTTCATCTCAAGAATTAAATTGTGCAGTGATTCAAGATGATGTTAAAAATTCTTTACCATCGAGTTCCACTTCGGAGCCAGATTGTGCGGTAATTCAAGAGGATAAAATACCTACTAAAATTCGAAAAATTACTAGAAAATATGACCCAGAATGCATAAATATTGGATTTACGGTGACGGATGTAAATAATGAGCCACCTCAGTGTGTCATCTGCTTTGAAATTTTATCAAATCAACGTATGAAACCCTCATTACTGAATCGTCATTTTAACACAAACCATTCTACATTAATTAGTAAGCAAACCGAAGGATTTTTTCACCCGAAAATTAACAGAAATGAAAAGCACTAAGAAAGTCATGTCTTCATTTACTGGTAGTACCGAAAAATCAGTAGAGGCATCATTCTTAGTTAGCCTAAGAATTGCAAAGTCAGGAAAAGCTCACACAATTGGCGAAGAGTTGTTGTTACCTGCAGCAAAAGATATGGTTACCTCTATGTTGGGTGAGGCGTCAGCTAAAACGCTAGAACTGATATCACTGTCCAATAATACCGTTCAACGTAGGATCGACAGTATGGCATCAAATGTTAAAAATAAAGTCATCAATCATGTAAAAAGTAGCGATTTCTTTTCGATACAACTTGATCAGAGTACAGGGCCCTGATTCTATTTCATTTCGATGTCGAAATTTAAAAGCGACTACGCCATGACAGTCGCAATCGCTAGCGATTCTCATTCATTTCGATTGTAGTTAAAACTGCGGATATTTACTTTATCATTTTGACACTGCTGAAAATTTGGGTTGGCCCTCTTGTTTATTGGCTGCACGCTGCACTACGCTTGTTGAATGTTTGTTTTGTTTACGTTACGTGAACGTATTGAGTTGTTAAATCATAAATAGTGGACATTCGCAATTATATTTTGAATTGAAAGAAAAGATGGCAAGGAAAGAAAAAAGGCGATGTGGGAGATCCTTAAGTTATAACCACAAAGGTTAATATAGCCACTAAGATTTGACTTAGTGGTTATATTCTAATATATTTTTAAATTTACCGCAGCTTAGTAATATACTTGCCCTAAACTTTTTGGGTATCCTAGAGGCATAAACACCATCTTCCAAATATGCTTCTAATACCCTTATCAAATAATTTGCAGCTTGTTTATTAAGCCGGAATTGCTGCCTAAAGGCGCATCCACATTATGTCATGCCTTGCCGATCGGCAAAGCCGCATGTAGTACGGACGCAATTGCGGCTTGGGTTCGGGGCCGAAAGCCGAACCGATTCCAAACCCGATTGATGGCGGTCTCGATGAAAGAGAACCGTACCGATCAGTGTAGTGTGTACGTTTGTATGTAGGCAATCCTCGTCGGCATTCAGTGAGGGATCAGTGCAATTGATCACGAAGTCATCTCGTGGCCTGTCGATTCACAATAATTGCGTGCTTTATTGTTATTCGGGAAATGGAGTGGAATGAAGAAAATACACAAAACCTACTTGAAATGTATCATGAGCGCCCCGTTCTGTGGAACAGCCGATTGGCAGATTATAAAGACCGGAACAAACGTCGCGATGCATTGTTGGAAATAAGCGTATCTTTTGGAGTGGAGAAAGAGGAAATCGAAAAAAAGATTAGATATCTCTTAAGTCACTTTGCACGGGAAGTAAAAAAAGAGAAAGATTCAGAAAAAAGTGGTAATGGAACCGAAGAAACTTACAAAAGTAAATGGTTTGCGTATAAGTTAATGGAATTTCTGAAGGATAAGAATAAACCTATTGTAACGCAAGATTCAGAGGTATGTATATCATATTTACACTGTAGTAGATACTTTATTCATTCTTAATAATTGAGTTCATATTTATACATAAATTTGAAAATATTGATATAATCATATTGGTATATCGTATTTCATTTATCATATTGAAAAGGCAATGCTCCTTGAGAAATGAAGAATTCGGCCAATTCGTTTCTCACATTTTGTGCCGCAGCTCCACTCCTTCTTGCCCTTCTGCCAAAACTGAGCAATTCATTAGAGGAAGCATTTCGTTTCCAAAGCCCAGGATTAATTGCTCCAGTATCCGAACATTCTACATCAATCATTCCAGGTGGAGTGTAAAGATTTCTTGAAGTGTTTTTTCGCAAGAAATTGTGTAGGTGAATTAAGGCCAAAACTACGTTCGTTGCAGTTTCTGGTTCCAACAACATGGGCCTACGAAGCACTCGGAAAACAGCACTTAAAATGCCAAAAGCATTTTCTGACACTCTTCTTGCGCGGTTCAATCGATAGTTGAATATTCTATTTTTTGAACCTTTTTCCTGATGTCCTGCGAATGGCTTCATAATGTTTGTTGATAGTGGGAATGCGTCATCCGCCACAAAAACAAATGGAACATCAGTGCTTCGTCCTAGTAATGAACAAGCAGGTGGAAGGTTTAGGGTATTTTCTTCAAAGCACTCTTTGAAATATGAATCGTTGAATACGCCCCCGTCCGATATTCGTCCCTGAGATCCCACGTTTGCATATATAAAATTATAATTTGCGTCTACAACAGCGAACAAGACAATGCTAAAGAAGCTCTTGTAGTTGAAAAAATCGGTTCCTGAATTTATAGGAGCTTGTATTGATATATGTTTGCCGTCCATAGCTCCGACACAATTTGGAAAATTCCATTTGTCGTTGAACTGCTTGGCTATAAAGTACCAACTTTCGTTAGTTTTAGTCATCTGAAAATAAAAGTTACATACCATAAACAGACGAACGAACTATAAATTGCAAAGCAAAAAAGTGGATTAATTTAGAAATTAATATTTTGTTTCAGGGTAAACGAAAACGAAAGGAAGAAGATTCACAAGAAGTAGAAACAGACGATGGAGAAGAGTCGCTACAAGTATTGGAACAGAGCATTGATGGTTCCGAAAATGATGTTGGAACAACAGCTCAATCTCAATCTAAATCAAACTCAATTGTGAATTCCAGTGGTCGAAAAAGTATTTACCAATTGTAAACGAGGCAGTGAATCTTATGCGATCTATTACTACTAAAAGGGCTGAAAAGGATGAATTTTCATTGTTTGGTGAACAAGTTGCAATGAAGCTTCGAAAAATTGTGTCGCCATTTGCTAGATTTTCCGTTCAGAATATAATTAAATAATACTTACACAAATTTGATGTCCATATTTTTCACGAATATTACTATCACATGTATTCAAATATCCAAAACAAACGAAACCTTTTACCACTGGTTCTCAGTGACGGACTTCTCAAGACAGACTGGGACTCAACATTGATAATATTGATATTTTATCTGCATCAACTCATGTACATGTTCCAAATAAGGACAGTTATTCACTGAATATAGCCATCAAACCAGCAGTCACCAATTTTGTTGAAGGAGATTTGCAAACCGGTAGTCGTACATTTCCACCAGGGGACTACTCTAAATACCAATCGTTGAGCTGTTCAGAGATATTTGAATGTTTTTTCTCCGACGATTTGCTTCAAATAATTTTACATGAAACGGTAAACTATGCTTTATTTCAAAATTGTCCTAATCCTAATCTGACCATAGAAGAATTAAAAGTTTTTATTGGTATTCTGATCCTCAGTGGAATTAATGTTTTGCCATCGAAAAGAAGTTATTGGGAAAACTCAGATGATATGAAAAATATTATGATATCAGAAGCCATGCGCCGTGATAGATTCTTGCAAATATGCAGATTTATTCATTTTGCTGATAATAACAATTGCTCTGATAAAATGTACAAGCTTCGGCTAATTACAGACCACTTAAAATCAAGTTTTCTTAAACACTTTATACCTGAACCAAATCTTTCCTACGATGAATCGATGATTCGGTATTTTGGTCGCCATGGATGTAAACAATTCATCCGTGGCAAACCAGTAAGATTTGGATACAAAGTTTGGTCGTTGAATACTCCGAATGGTTACTTGGTGAATTTTGAAGTATACCAAGGAAAAAATCCTAGATCAAATTCTAATTATGAATCAATTTTTGGAAAACCAACGGCTCCTCTACTGCAAATGATTGAGGAACTAAAGGAAAAAGGAAACTTTCCGTACAATTTTTTTTTTCGATAACTTGTTTACAAATCCAAATTTATTATGTACTCTAAAAGCTAATGGTTATACTGGAACCGGCACTATAAGGGAAAACCGCTTGCCAAAGGACTGCCCTCTTCCTTCAAAAAAGGAGGTTGAAAAACAAAGAAGAGGATACTTTTCATACATTTTAGACAGGGAAACGGGAAAAGTGTATGTTAGATGGATGGACAATAATGTTGTCACCCTTGCTAGTACGAGTTATGGTATTGAGCCAGTGAAGGCAGTAGACAGGTTTAACAGAAAAGAAAAGAAAATACTTCCCATACCAAGGCCTAATCTTATAGCGGAATACAATAAAAATATGGATGGAACTGACCAAATGGACAACAACATATCTTGGTAAGTTTGTCTCTTTGTCTGCCTTTAGAATATAATTTTTTATCTGATTGTAGTTATCGCATTGGTATTAGATCAAAGAAATGGTACTGGCCCATATTTACGTATCTAATTGATGCTGCATTACAGAATGCATGGATTTTGTACAGAAAAAGTGGCCGAAAAATTAGTCAACTAGATTTTAGACGAAGTATTTACCAGGTAAATAAACAGGTAGAAGGAAGCTATTCAGTAGTACTCTTGTGTTTCTTTTCTTTATTTCAGACGTATTTAACAAGATACAGGGTACAACCGAAAGCTACTGGACGAGCACCGAAAGCAGCAGCGAGTGATTTTCGAGTTAGCAATGATATTAGATATGATGGAATGCATCATTACATTATTACAGTCCCCGAAGGTAAAAGGCGAAGATGTGGGGGTGACAATTGCAATAGTAGGGGACGAACAATGTGCTGCAAATGTAATATTGGACTTTGTATAGATTGTTTTCGAATGTTTCATAATCAATAGTTAATTTTTATAAAAAATTTTTTTGTGTATAATATAGGTTGCGCCTAACGAGCCCATATGGGAACAGCTATTTTAAAGCATCTTGTTGTTCCTAATAAAAAAATATGGTCAAAAGTATGTTGTAGGGTCTTATTTTAGTCATTATTATTGTAAATTTTTAAAATTTTAAGAAATTTTTTTTTCTCGGCGTTAATGGGTTAATACTGTTCTATTTGAAGCAGAAATGGGCAAATACGATAATCCTCATTTCATAAATCATTCTCATCCATCTACTCCACAAGCATATCCACTGCAATCATTCAATGTTGCCCATAATTCAATACCATCTCCAGGACATTACCCCAATACATTAAGTGGTCGGAGTTCGACATCAACTTCTACTATTAATCAAGATGAGGACATTCACACTCTCTTATTGCAGTTGTAATTTCTTATATTTTTAAATATATAACAAACTACGATGAATAGTTATTTTTTCTTACCTTTACGTAATCTTGAAGAGCATCTATGAGCGCTTTGCATACCTCTGCAACACATTTTGAAATAGTTTGCTTAGATATTTTGAAGGTATACATGAGAGAATGGTAGGAATCTCCACTGGCAAAAAAACGTAGCGTAACTGCAAGTCGTTCAGAGGCAGGAATTGCTGCTCTAAATGACGTATCTTTTATTGAAATAACAGGTCCAATCAAATCTAACAATGTTTGGTAATCTGTTTTGGTCATTCGAAAAAAATTTCTGAATCCTGCGTCACATCTATATTCCAAATTTAATTCATCTGCGTCGTCAGAAATCAAATCTTTCATAAGATCCGTGGCACTGTACCTATTACGACTTCTGAGGCTTGGGCGAACCCAAAACCTCTTGGGACGTTTATATGAAGTAGAGGCAATTATTACAACAGCTGCAGCCGCAAGAATCATATCATCCTCTTCTGAACTCATTATTGACACGCAACACTGTACAACTGCTACGTACACACTACAAATATTGTGTGGACACCAGCGACACCAATCGGTTTTGCCGATCGGCAAGGTATGGCATAATGTGGATGCGCCTTAAATTGAACATCACTTAGTGAAAAAGGATTTTGAGTATCCCGTAACATTCTTCTTATGCTCCGTTGTGAGCGTCGGATATCTATCCTCTCTAATTCCTCCAAAACCAGCAAATGTCCGTAAAACACAGCCATATTAATACTTTTTGCCTCTAAACTGAACCTAAGTTCACTTCTCCCAGTCCAGCCAGTCATGTCAGATTAATTTCGACTCGAAATGAAATTTCAACCACTTTCTTGAAGTTGAAATTAATTTCGATAAATCGAAAATTAGTGACGTCGTTTGGTTAGTTCAGCTGAAATCCACAAGGTTCGCAAAGTCGCATTTCGACGTCGCCATATTAATTTCGACATGTTTTGAGTCGAAATCTTAATTAGAATCAGGGCCCAGATGTAACGAACTATGCTCAACTTATGGTTTACGTGCGGTATATACATGAAAATAAAACAATTAAGGAAGATTATTTATTCTGTGAGCCGTTATCAACACGAACTACAGCGGATGAAATTGTCAACAAACTGGATGAATTCTTTGCTGAAAATGGACTTGACTGGATGAATTGAGTTCATGCGTACAAGCGCATATGTAAAGTGGAGTGTCTTTATCTCTAGATATACTCTTAATATTTATACACATAATTAGAATAGTTAAAGACGAAAAATATCCTGGCTTAAAAACCTAAGGGAATGGTTTGAAAGCAGTAGTGCAGAACTTTTTAGAGCGGCAGTCAACAGAGTTTGTATAGCTATGGTGATTTCCAACCTTCGATAGAAGATGGAACTTAAAGAAGAAGGTGGAAAAAAGCATAAACTATCTACGTAATAAATCCCATTAACCTGTTAGTAATGGATAACCAGATATATTTAAAAAAAAATTAAGTGCCTTTCTTTTTATTTTGGATTTTGAATTTTGCATAACTAGAGCAAGCGACTAATTTTTGTGTATTAGTTTTGCATTAGTAGACCAAGCGCCTCTTGCGAGCGTTTTAATGATTTTAAATCGAATATTTGGCAACATATGTACATAAACGTTGTTAACAATGGTGACGTTGGCAACTTGTTGAGGCGTTTAGATAAAGAAGTAGTGGCAGTTATTGCTTAAATTTTTCTATAATAGTCACATTACAGAAGAGCTAACACAGAAAGAGAATACCTAACAAAAGACATAACACTAAGTAAAATGTATGAATTGTATATTAAAGAAGCAGACAATGACCTTGTTAAATTTTCGTTTTACAAAAAAATGTTTTTAACACGATTTAATCTTCAAAGAAAAAAGTTGAAAAAAGTTGCTTGTAGTAGATGTGATTGTTTCGAATTAGAAATTAAAAATTGCGCAGATAACGAACAATTAAGCAAGTTAAAAAAAGAAAAAATGTGCACTTAGAAGAAGCTGAAAATGCACAATCTAGAAGAAAGCTAGACATGAAGATAAGCAACTATCAACCAGAAGTGGAAACCTTTTGTTTTGATTTAAAGAAAAACTCTTCCCCTTCCGAGAATTCTAATAAATATTGTATATTATAAGCGTCAATTATGTATTTACAACCTTGGTATCCATAGCGCCAAGGATAGCAAAGGTCATTGTTATATTTGGATAGAAGGTGAAGCTGGTCGGGCAGCCCAGGACGGAGGCATTTGTCTTAAGAAACATATTGAAGAAAATGTTACTTCTTCAAGACATGTAATTTTTTGGTCAGACTCTTGTGGCGGCCAAAACCGCAACATCAAAATAGTTTTGATTCTGAAAACGATTTTGGAAACTCATCCTACCATTGAAAAAATTACATTACGCTATTTCCTTCGTAGTCATAGCTTTTACTCAATGGTAGTGATTTTGGAGATTTTGAAAATGCCCTAAAATTTCAACAACGTTTATATATCGTTGATGATTAAATAAACGTGATGAAAAAATCCCGTAAAAAGAAACCACTAGTAGTTCACAGAATGAAAAAAGAAGAATTCGTTGGAACAAAGAAGTTAGAAACTATGATTACAAACCGTAAGTCAGACATAAAAAACAGTAAGGCTGGTTTAAAACAAGAGAAATTTAAATAAGAAAGGATATACCACTCATTATTTTTATGAAAACTTAACACTAGTGAAGTTGAAGTAAATCTTTACAAGGATTTTTAAAAAGGACGGCCTGTTGCAATGCAATCCGTAAGTAACCACTTGATTCCTCTTTGGCCCACAGGCAAGCCACTTTTTGTGCCTAAGCTTAACGACAATCTTTAACGCACCTAATACCAAATGATGCAAAACCTTTGTATTGCTCTCTTTTCAGAAACAATACAATAGAAGACGACATTAAAAGATTTTATATTTTTGATTAATTTCTTAAGTAATATAAAATATTCAAAAACAACGACTATTTTTGTCATACCCAAAAAGAAATAATAGCTTGTGGCCTACCAAAAATTCACTAAAAGTGATATTTTAGTTACTCATCACTAGACCAAACGACCTCCATGTCGCTTGGTCTACTGATGTATAACACAATTACACAATGTGGCGAAAATCGTAAGTCGACCAAAAGACTTTTTTTTTGTTTTTCTTTAATATTGGACAAGTTACTATTTCGCACTTATAAGAAACATAAAAAACTGTATTCGAAAACAAAAAATTACGACAATTGTAACATATTGTAGCGTGATTAAATAAAACGAGCGGTTCGAATTTATATACATATATTTATTTATAAGTTTACAGTTCGGTACTCTCTTATCAACTAAACTCACTCCTAACAACGTTACATATATATAATAAAGTTACTTTTCGAGAACATTCTGGCGTTGTCCCACCTCTAATTGTCTCCCGTCCGAAGGACCGGCGCTATTGACATGCCGACTCTAGCGTTTTCTAGATTCGTCCTTCTAAGAATTATGACGTATCGGAGATGGGCTATTTCGTTACACTGCTCCCCTCTTAAATCTGATCGTCCCGATCAGCAACTCTATATGTAGGCACAGGATGGCGGAATCTACAGGACTCTCCAGCTCTGCATGAACCCTTTAGAAAGAAATAACAGTCTACTGACTTTGAAGGATACGATCTCATCGGGTTAATGCAACACACAGTAATTCGTACGCCGGTTTCTCGGAAGATCACTTCAAGCATGCTTCTGACAATCTTCCAGTCCAGATTATCTAGTGCATGGCCTATCTTGGGTAAGGCCAAATTCTTGATGTCGTAATTGCACACAATTCTCTTCAAATTAGTTAGAGCACGCCATATATCCTCGTAGCTCGCCCTGTCTTTCTGTCTTTATACGACTTCCTGGTCACCATATACAGCAAAGATCGAGAACCATCTTCTAATCTCAGTACTCTTCCAACTTTAGGTTGCTGGTTTTTTAACTCGTCCAAACGACCGAATTTCTTATAAAATACGGATGAGATTCCGTTAGTCATCTCAAGATCTTGGGCAACACAGTGGGCTAGAGAGACGTTATGCGGAACACTAAAAAGATCCTGCTGAACTTCTGTGGTCACGCCGAATCTAGCACTCTTTCTCTCTGCGTAATTTGACATAAATTCATTAAAGCTTGGTCGCCGGTCATCTTTGATCTCATGTTAAAGGGTTCGTGCTTCTTCTGTTTCATTTGAGCCAGCATATGGTGCAAGACGATTTATGTGAACTACTTTTGGTTTACCTTTCGGCAACTTCTTAATTCGGAATATTACGTCATTTATTTTCTTTTTAATTTCATATGGACCTTCCCATTGTCTTTGCAGTTTGGGAGACAAGCCTCGACGACGTTGTGGATTATAAAGCCAAACAAGATCACCTACTTCATAGCTTTCACTCTTACATCGAGAATCATATTGATCTTTCATTCTGTCACTGGCTATCTGGATGTGTTGTCGGGCAAGTTCATGAATGTTGTTCATTCTTAACTTCAGGCGGTCGACATAATCTTCGCTTGCAACATGTTCTTCGGAAGGTCTGCAGCCAAACTCTAGGTCGCAGGGCAAACGAACTTCACGACCTAACATCAGGCAGGTTGGAGTCTGGTCTGTAGTTTCATTCACGGCCGAGCGGTAGGCCATTAGGAATAAATGAATATGCTGGTCCCAATCTCTTTGATGTTCTGATACAACCTTGGATAGGTGTTTACCCATTGTTCGGTTCATTCTCTCCACCATTCCGTCTGATTGAGGATGCAGGGGTGTCGTTCTGGTCTTATTGACACCAATCAATTTACAAACGTTTTGGAAAAGGGTTGACTCGAAGTTTCGCCCTTGGTCGGAGTGGATCTCCAAGGGAACACCAAATCGGCTAAAGAATTCTTTAACAAGTACCTCTGCAACGGTAGCAGCTTCTTGATTTGGTATCGCATAAGCCTCAGTCCATTTCGTAAAATAATCCATGGCTACCAGGATATATTTATTTTCATCATTTGTCTCTGGAAGTGGACCTGCAATGTCGATTGCTACTCTTTCCATAGGACTACCAACATTGTACTGTCTCATGGGTGCCCTCTTTTTACCAGCTGGACCATTACTGGTTGCACACAGTTCACATTTCCGGCACCATCTTCTTACATCATCTTTACAGTTCACCCAATAGAACCGTTCTCGAACCTTTTGCAGAGTCTTCGTGATACCAAAGTGTCCACCTGATGCACCGTCATGCAACTGACGCAATACTTCTGACACTTTACTTTTAGGTACAATTAACTGAAGCTTAGTTTCTGTACCATCATCGTTCTCAAAGGTTCTATACAGAAGATCATCTTTCAGCACTAGGCAATTCCATTGGCTCCAGTAACACTTGACTTCTGGACTACATGCACTAATGTCTTGCCAAGAAGGTCTCTCACTTCGACGCATCCAATCCAATACTCTTTTTATACATGGATCATCTGTCTTGTAGCTGTTGAGGCTGCCATTGCTCATTAATGACGGTGGTTCGTCTCACGGGGCAAAGTCGTTCTTCTAATTTAAGACAGTGATTACAATTTGCACTGCACGGCCGTCTCGAAAGGGCATCAGCATTTGAATGAACTCTGCCAGCCCTGTGTTCGATCTCGTAATCATATTCTTGTAATCGTTCTAACCATCTTGCCATCTGACCCTCTGGATTACGAAATTGTAGGAGCCATTTTAGAGCAGCGTGATCCGTGCGAAGAAGAAACTTTCTGCCATACAAGTATTTATGGAAATGCTCACAAGCCTTCACTGCGCCTAGCAATTCTCTTCTGGTAACGCAATAGTTTCTTTCTGGTTTTGACAAGACTTTGCTAAAGTAAGCGATGACTTTCTCCTGTCCATCTTGGATTTGGGAAAGAACAGCTCCTATTGCACTGTTGCTTGCATCGGTGTCCAACACAAATTTTCCTGCCTGTCTAGGGTAGCTTAAAATCGGTGCGCTGATCAGAGCCATTTGTAAGTGTTCAAAAGCTCTTTGACACTCTTCGCTCCATGTATATTCTTTGCCTTCTTCTGTCAACTTTGTTAATGGCTTGGAGATATTGGCAAATCCTTTGACAAAACGGCGGTAATATGTACATAGGCCAAGAAAATTTCTAATTTCGTGTTTATCTCTTGGTACTGGCCAATCCTTAATTGCTGCAAGTTTTTCAGGATCAGCTGTTACACCATTACTTGCTACAATATGTCCCAAGTACTTCACTTCTCGTCGAAACAAGTGACATTTCTTCGGACTCAACTTCAGATTCGCTGCCCGCAATCGTTGAAAGACTTCTGTTAGATTATTGGCATGTTCATCGAAGGATCTTCCAACTACAATTACATCATCCAAATAAACCAGGCATGTTTTCCATGTTAGACCTCTTAAAACTGCATCCATTAATCTTTCAAATGTGGCCGGGGCATTACATAAACCAAAGGGCATAACTGTGAACTGCCAAAGCCCTGATCCTATCGAGAATGCGGTTTTTTCACGATCAGCTGGCTCCATGTCTACTTGCCAATATCCACTTTTCAGATCGAGTGTGGAGAACCAACGAGAACCAGAAAGTGTATCCAAAGTATCGTCTATTCTGGGCAAAGGATAACTATCTTTTTTAGTTACTGCATTGAGCTGTCGGTAGTCAATACAAAAACGTGTTGAACCATCTTTCTTCTTTACTAGGACTACTGGTGATGTCCATGGACTGTTTGATGGTTCAATTACCCCTTGTTTGTTCATATCTTTGATGATGTCTTCGGCTTCATCTCTTTTCGAAAATGGAAGTCGTCTAGGTTGTTGTCTGATTGGCTGGGCGTCTCCGGTATTAATTTTATGCTTTACTATGCTTGTTTTGCCATTATCCTTCTTATCCATGGCAAAAACATCTTGAAATTCTATCAGCATAGACTTCACTTTTTTAGTTCGTTCATCATCAAGATCTTGGCACGTTTTAATCATCGTCTCAACAAGCTCCTTTGGATACTTAGATTTCGACGGTTTCTCATTAGTATTCATTGAACAAATCGAAGCCACGGGAACACACTGTCCGATCAAAGTTCTTTTACTTAACTTAATAGCAGTTCCCTTTAAATTCATAACTCTTACAGGAACGACATCTCGAATTCTCACCAAAGCTTTTGCCGTTAGGAACTCGGCATTATTCACATCTTCGACCATCCTTAAACTTCCCTCTCGGCCGTAACCATCAGGTCTGGTCATCAAAATTTTCTCACTATTACCGGGTATTGTTACGTCACAAGTAGTTATTAAGCTGATAACATCTTCTTTGTCTTCATGAAACGGCAACTCTTCACCACTGATCTCGAGAACTCCATCTTTGACATTCAATACAGCCCCAACTTTCCTTAGTAAATCCATCCCCAATATGAACTCATCGGAGATCTCTGCAATTAATACTGTATGTTTCACTGTGGTCTGGCCAATGGATACTGACATATTAGCCTCGCCATATGTATTAATTATCTCACCAGTTGCTGTTCTAAGCTTTACTGTTGCAGGCAATAATTTAAGATGGCCTCGTACTACTTCTGGCCGTGCAATAGTTCTCGTTGCACCTGTATCTACCAAAAACGATCTACTTTTATTATTGATACGACCCTCTATGTACAAGCTATGAATTCCACCTGAGGACGTAATGTTCACAGTTACTATGGGGGCTGTGTTTCTCGAGGTCGGCAGTTGCCCCTTGTTGTCGACCCGTTCTAGTTTTCCGACTGTTGTATCATTTTCTTGCAATTACGGCGAATATGACCTACGTCACCGCAATTCCAACATCTGGGCTCGCGTCTCTTCGGCATCGTGTTACGAACTACTTTTCGTACCATTTCTTCCAGACGTTCATCGTTTGGTTCGTCGCCTTCTTCAATGGTTCTTACTCGATGACTCCGTGAAGTTTGACTAGCTGTTTCATGTTCCAAGGCAATAGCGAGCGCCTCATCTAGAACTTTTGGTCTTGCTAGTCGTAAAGCTTTCTGTAATTCACTTTCTTTTAACCCATTGACGAAGGTATCTACAGCAATTTCTTCTAAAATGTTGTCTGGTACCTCCGGATAAGCTAACCGCACTATACGAGCAACATCTGCTTCAAACTCTTGCAAATTTTCACTTGCTCGTTGAATTCTACTTCTTAGTTGCGCCTTGTAGACTTGTTGTAGATGGGCATCTCCGTAACGTTTGTCTAGACGGGTAAACAAGGTCTGGTAACATTTTTCTTGACCCTTAGGAATCGATCTTAGGATATCTGCAGCATCACCTCGTAAAGCAGCAGTCAAGGAAACAGCTTTTTCTTGTTCTGTCCAATGATTGGCTGTCGCAATAGCTTCAAATTGTCTAAGGTATATGGACCAAGAAGACTTTCCATCAAATGGTGGCAATTTGAATCTCATATTATGTGTCGTTTCGTCTCTAGGTGATTCTTCTTTCACTACCGGATCTAAGGCTATTGTGTTAACTACTGGTAGCACTTTTGTATTAGTTATCATGCTCTCTAACTGTTTGATCTTCTCTTCTACTTTATCGAATGTTCTTGTGACTTCTTCAAATTTGTCATTGTTTTGATTACATACTTCGTCGAATCTTCTAGACATATTTTCGAATTTTTCGTCATTTTGTCTAGCTATTTCTTTAATAGTTTGAGACGTTTCATTGAATCTTTCATCATTCTTTCGAGAAGATTCTTCAATCATTTGAGACGTTTCATCGAATCTTTTGGAAACAGTCTCGAATTTATCATCAATTTTTTTAGAAGTTTCTTCAATAATCATTTGCGAGACGTTTTCAAATTTCTTATCATTTTCTCTGGAACTGTCTTCGATCTTCATTAAAACTGCTTGTTCTGCTGACTGGAACTGAAATGTCTCTGGATCTTCTCCATTCTTGTTGAGAACAGTCTTCAGTCGTTCTTGGAGGATCTTCTTGGACCCGCTGCAGTCTTCATCGCGTTCTTCCAGTTGCTCACGCAACTGTTTTACTGAGAGTTGTACTAGCAGCATCTTTGGTCAGGCACACACGTACTTTTTAAATGTTCTTTCGTACAAAGATCACTACCGATCTACGCGGATGTTCCCGACGAACAATACTTTTCAAAAGTTCAAAAGTCTTTTTCAAAAGTCACTGCTGAATTTATTTCTCTTTTACTCACACCGTAACACCAACTGTAGCGTGATTAAATAAAACGAGCGGTTCGAATTTATATACATATATTTATTTATAAGTTTACAGTTCGGTACTCTCTTATCAACTAAACTCACTCCTAACAACGTTACATATATATAATAAAGTTACTTTTCGAGAACATTCTGGCGTTGTCCCACCTCTAATTGTCTCCCGTCCGAAGGACGGGCGCTATTGACATGCCGACTCTAGCGTTTTCTAGATTCGTCCTTCTAAGAATTATGACGTATCGGAGATGGGCTATTTCGTTACAATATAGTGAATTTTAATAGAGTGAAAACTTTAAAGTCAAATATCTCAAAATCATATTTTGGCGCTTGGTCAAGTGATGAATTACGCCTTCCATATAAAATTACGAGACAATATTCATATGCTGTGGACAAATCGTCATATTTGCGTTATATTGATATGTATACGACAATCAGCTGTAAAAGTCATTGCCTTTTTTTTGCCGTATCATATTTTAGTATAGTCTTCTGATTTATTTTGTAGTATGTTAACTAAACCGGTGTAGTTTGCGTGAAATGAATCCACAATTCGTCTAATAATATTATGTTTTTAAACAGTTGTGTTTTTATGCTCATCCGTTCACTTTTTGTAAAGCAGTCTGTGTAAATATTAGGGATTTACTTATATAATCTTTTTGTATATATAATTTGTTTATTGATTTTACTTTTTAGATAAAGTTTCATAATTATAGTCCTCTTGCTTTTATTATCTATGGTAATACATGGTTATAATCTATGATAATCTATGGTTTATAGATTAAACATAGACATTCTTCTCTCTATCTCCCTCTATGTTATATAAAGATCATCGTCATCGCATAGCCAAAACACAGCAAGACTCTATTGCCTTTTCTTCTTTTTGTCTCCTCATTTCTATTGTAAACTCAGCTACGTAAATGACGTTTTAAAAATTTATGTCAATATTTCTGAAGTGCCTTTCCTGGGATAATTTTTTTAAGCTCAGTTCGTTTGATTACAAGTAATTGATTTGATAGCTTTCAACAGAGAAGTATTGATTGTAGGTAGAATAGCAAGTGTTGATAAATATGATGGGTCGGTAGGTAGTCTCATTATTCCTAAATCTGATCATATGTTACCTCCACCCTTCATTTGTAGACATCGTCTCGTGGCATTCTCTCAATTTAACTTGGTAATGCAGTTATTGAGAGAGCCTTTGGATATAGCTAGCTGAACGTTGGAGTTGAGATTGAGTTTCTTGTACGACATTGCTATCTTTATATATGTGTTTGACATTGGCATTAGTTCCGTTCGTATTGGTTAGTACTCGGACCTTTGTAAGTCGGAAAATACCTCTGATGGCTTTTCTAGCAATCCTGATTCCTGATCTAATTAATACGTTCTTGTCACATATCCACACATTAGCACTGGTTTAATCACTGTTTTATATATCCTGCTTTTAGAGATTCGTATTAGACTTCTGGATTTAAAAGTGTTATAAGGGTTATATATACATCAATTAGCTACCTGAATATTCCCTTTTATTTCTTATGTTACAACGTTATCTACGATATCTAAAACGCTGCAATCTTTCAAAATGATATGGCTTTATCGTATGGCGTTACGTTATGCCCCACTCTACATCCTCTCTTTTGTATGTTAAAGAACATTTATTTGATTTTTTTATTAGTGACTATTAGACCGTTTTTTTGCTGCTAATTTATGGATTAAATCCAGATAGCAAATAGATATTCTTCACTTTCTCGAAGAAATATTATTCTAACACACAAAATTAATAAATTGCCAAAACCTTCCTTGCATATTCTGTTCACTTATGAGGGGCAGCATTATCAGTACCAAGATAAGGCGTATAGTCCTGGACTGGCTAATTGTTGGATAATAGGAAGCGTGAGTCTAGCAGTTTTATTGCTTTCGGGACTGCACCAGGTATCGGGGAGCAGAAATATCATTACCAAGTTAATGCATATAGGAATTGTTGCTTGAACTTTATTATTATTAACATCATTTAATCTTCGCTTATCCACTGCTGGACATAGATCTCCCTCATAATTTTCCATCTATTTCGATCTTGTGCCTCTTGCATCCAATTCCTAGGACAACGTTTTAGATCGTCAGTCCAACGTGTTGGTGGACGACCTCTGCTTCGGTAGGCATCATCTCTTGGTCTCCATTCCAGTATCCGCTTGTCCATCTATTATCTGTCATTCGAGCCACGTGACCTGCCCAGTTCCATTTCAGTGTTGCTACTTTCTCTACTGCATCAGCCACTCCGGTTCTTTGTCGTAGCTGGCGATTTGGGATCTTGTCTCGTAGTGAAATGCCCAACATAGCACGCTCCATCGCCCTTTGACACACACGGATCTTTTGAACTGTTCTCCTTGTCATGGTCAACGTGTCCGCACCGTAAGTTAACACTGGCAAAACACACTGATTAAACGTTTTTCTTTTAAGGCATATTGGTATATCAGATGATTTGAAAATATGGTTCAGCTTGCCGAAGGCTGCCCAAGTCAGTCTTATATGACGGAGAAGCTCAACGGTTTAGTTATCTTTTCCTATGCGAATCTCATGACCTAGGTATTTATAGGCCATTACCTGGTCTATGGATCTTGTTCCTACGCATATATCTTCGCTGACTACAAGATTTGTCATCATCTGGGTTTTAGATATATTTATTTTCATTCCCCCTTCTAGCGAGGAAAGGTAGAGCTGATTTAAAAGTTCTTTAGCCTCATCTATCCTATCAGCTATTAGTACAATATCATCTGCAAACCTTAGATGGCTAACATTTTCTCCGTTTATATATATAGAAGAATGCCACTTGGGCGTCTCAGTATGCAATGAAGAGAAAACATCCAATCATATCTCAAAAAATTAACATCGTGAAGGTTATTTTTTGAACCCCATAACAAATGGCTAATCTTTTACTTTTCATTAAAAATTTAAATTTTAATAAGCCACGTAAATAACGTTTTAAAAATTTATGTCAATATTTCTGAAGTGCCTTTCCTGGGATAACTTTTTTATTCTGGTTTGTTTGATTACATGTAATTGATTTGATAGTCCCCAACAGATGAGTATTGACTATAGGTAGGATAGCAGGTAGTTGAACAGGCATGTGTTGATAAATATGATGGGTCGGTAGATAGTCTCATGATTCCTAAATCTGACCTCATGTTACCTTCCCCCTTCATTTGTGGAAGTCCTAAGGACATTTTTTCTCTTGGGGCATCCTCCCAATTTAACTTGGCAATGCAGTTATTATAAAGCCTTTGGACATAGCCAGCGCAACTTTAGCATTGAGATTTAGCTTCTTGTACGACGTTGCTGTCTTTATATACGTGTTTGACCTTGGCATTATTTCCGTTCGTTAATGGTTAGTACGCGGACCTTTGTAAGTCGGATATTACTTCTGATGGCTTTTCTAGCAATCCTGATCTAATTAATACCTGAGTTTCACGTACATTGTTTTGTCAGCGTTCTCGTCACATATCCACACATTAGCACTGGTTTAATCACTTTTATATCGTTTCAATCCTTTAAAATTATATGGGTTTATTGTTACGTTATGCCCTTCTCTACGTCATCTCTTTTGTATGTTAAAGAACATTTATATGTTTTATTACTGACTATTAGACCGTTTGTTTTTTTTTTAGCTAATATCATTATTTTATAGCATCCCATTATTTAATTTATGGATTAAATCCGGATAGCAAATTGATATTCTTCACTTATGACATTCTGCAATTATTGTTGGATAGCCCAAAATTGACGAAGTAAGTCTAAAACGTTAATCACAAAAATTTTTTATTATCCAATAACTTCGAGTCTTTATCGCGATTAATCAATTTCTTCCTTTAAAAAAAACGTTTTTTGGCTTATTTCAGATACCCCTGAAGATAGTCATAGTCATAGTCATCTTTATTAATCCTTTAAGACATTCAAAATAAATGTATAGGATACGTCACTACAGAATTTGGTATAAAAAACATTAGTGTGTATAATACAATATTCACAGTGTAAAAGAAATTGACAAAACATAAAATATATAAAATAACATTTTTACAAGTAAAATATGAAGCTATTGCAGTTTGTCCTCAAGATATTCATTTATAGAATAATATGCTTTTCTTAAGAGTAAATCTTTAACATTTTTTTTAAATTTAGAGATAAGTGGTATTTCTTTCACATTTTTTGGCAAATGATTGTATAAGGTCAGTCCCATATATCTGAAGCAATTTTGAAATTTGGATGTTCTGTGTTTAGGAACTCGTAAAGATTCAGCACTTCTTGTATTGTAGTAGTGATTGTCTGAATTTACTGGAAATGTATTGATTTCCTCTTTGACATAAAGTAAACATTTATAGATATATAGGCAGTAGAAAGTTAAAACTTGATGTTTAATAAAAACTGGTTTACAAGACTCTTGATAATCCAAATTAAAAATTTTACGGATAATTTTTTTTTGGTTAATGAACACTTTGTTACTATCTACTGAGTTCCCCCACAAAATTACATTGTAGCACATGTGGCTGTAAGCAAGGCTATAATAAACGTTCATTAATGCCGAGATGGGTAGTGTGTTTTTAATTCTAGATATAGCATAAAAAGCTTTATTCAATTTCATGTTCACTGAATTCACTTGCTCTGACCATTTGAGATTACAATCAATGAATACACCCAAAAACTTTGTAGAGTGAGTGGAAGATAACATATTGTTTCTATCGTGGATGGTTAAGATATAGTCATATTTAGATGAGTTGTATGAATGAAAATAAATAATTTGCGTCTTGTCAATGTTTAATATTATTCTGTTGGTATTACACCAGCGTATAAAGCAGTCAACAACAGTCTTCATTGTCATTTTTAATTCCTCTAGTGTACGTGCAGAGACTATTAACGAGGTATCATCAGCAAACATTGATATTATAAGTGCCCTTATGTGATCTGGTAGGTCATTAATAAAAATTAGGAATAATAATGGTCCCAGCACGGATCCCTGTGGTACTCCTTTATTTGTCGTGTATGGTTCTGAGCTTGATTCTTTCATCTTAACAACACTCTTCCTGTCACTTAAGAAATTTATTATCCATTCTAGAAATATCCCTCTAAAACCAACGTTATATAATTTATTGCGAATAAATGTTATATCTAAGCAGTCAAAAGCACGTGATAGATCAAAAAATAGTCCTGCCACGTGGTTTCTACTATCTAATTCATCATAAATACGCTCAAACAAGCTGCATGCAGCCGTGAGTGTTGACTTTTTTGATCTAAAGCCGTGTTGGGTTGGAGTTAATAAATTGTATTCTTCTATAAAATTTAACATTCTGTTGTATACAACCTTCTCTATTACTTTTGAAATTATGCTAAGGACAGATACTGGTCTATAATTTGAAATATCATGAGGGTCATTCTTTTTGAAGATTGGAATAACTTTTGCCATTTTAAATATGGATGGAAATTGGCTGGTTGTTATTGAGAGATTAACTAAATGGGTTAAAGGAATCGATATATGATCACTTATCAGTTTTATTATTTTTACAGATATGTTATCAATACCAGTACTAGGCTTATTTTTTAGTTGATCGATTGTATTTTTTATTTCAATTGGAGTTACCGGTAAAAAGAAAAATGTTTTGTTACACATTTTTGAGGTAGTACAAGAAGAAGGTAAGGATGTGCCAAAATGAGTTTGAAGATTGTATTCTGTAATTGTAGCAAAATATGAGGCAAACGAATTAGCAATATCACAAGACTTGGTAATAATTTTATTATCATAATGTAGAATAATATCAGACCTGTTCTTTTGCCTACCAGTTTCACTGTTTACTAAATTCCAAACTGTTTTTGGTATATTGTAAGATTGATTAATTAAGTCATTATGAAAGTTTTTTTTAGTATTTATTAATAGAGAATTATATTCTTTTTTTGCCTGTTTATAGGTATCTTGAGACTCGAGACTCCCTATATTTTTTGCTATCCAGTGTAGATTTTTTAGTTTTTCACTAGCGTGTCTTACCTCATTTGTTACCCATGTAGCCTTATTTGTTTTGTGTGCTTTATACCGTGTTTTTATTGGACAATATAAATTTAGATTGTAATCTAAAATGCTAACAAATGAATTTGTGGCATATTCAACATTGAATTGTGAATAAACTTCATCAAAAACTGTAGAAGAAATCCCTGCTTTAAACATCAGCATATTTTCATCTGACATATCCCTGTAACTGATGGGTTTTTTATCTTTTTTCGATACTTTATTGGCTTGCAAATTTACACTAAGTGAAAATACTTTATGGTCACTGAAGTGACCCTCGAACACATTTGATTTATAAAGATGTGGTTCGATATTTGTCAATATGTAATCCAATTTTGTAGATGATGTTTTACCTACTTTATCTACGAAAACTCTTGTAGGAGCCTCAGATGTGACTCTCAGATTATAACTTACTAAAAACTCGTTAAAAGATTGCTTATTATTAGACATGACAAGATAATCAATGTTTAGATCCCCACAAATATAAATATCATGATATGACTTACTGCATAGCTCCAATATATTATGTAATTTACACAGAAAACTCTGAACTTCTCCTGATGGCGAACGATAAACACTAATAACACAAATTTTCCTATTGGCTATAAACAGAGAAATCGCACAGCACTCACACACCATTTCTTCACTAAAGTTAGAGACATCTAATGTTTTAAATTTAATATCAGTTTTGATGTAGATGATGGATCCTCCATGGATATGGAACTTTCGACAAAAATAAGAGGCGATGTTGTATCCATTCAGGGTCATAAATTGGATGTTTTCTTCAGTACACCAATGTTCTGATAGACAAATTATATCAGGTGTTTCCTGCAATGTTAAGACTTCAAGTTTGAGTAACTTATTTGTCAAAGATTGAGCATTTAGTTGCAATATTTTTAAACAACTGTCTGGTGATGATAAAAGTAACGTTTCTCTTGGATTTACTTGACTAAAAAAGAGTCTGGTCTATCTTCTCCAATTGACAGACCTCTATTATGATGCTCTCGATCTAAGAATCTTCTTCCTAACCTAAAGTTAAATCGTTCAATACCAATTTTTTTCGGCCAAAAAGCAGGATTTTAAATTTCTTCCCTTAAGTCAGGTAGTACACCTATCATAAAACATTGATTATCCCTTCTTTTATGGTCAGTTGGTAACAATTTTACTTGTATATTCTCACAGTTTGTCTTAGTTATTATGAAATTCTTGATGTGGTCCTCATTTACACTATCCGGAACTTTTAAGATGAATAGCCACAATTTTTTGTCTGGTTTTTCGGATTTTCCATGGAAATCCTTATCACCAATTCCAGTTCCCATTATTTTCTTGCGTCTTGTTGTCACAATCTGATATCCTTCATCGTCGGCTTTATTCTCTGAACCCCCTGTTGTGATATGATTAAGATTTATTTTTGTGCTTTCCTCATTCTCAACACCTAAATTTGTAATGTAGTCACATGTTTGTTTGGTTTGAATTTCCATTAATTGTGCATTTAATTTGTTTGCAGTAATTTTTGAAATGCCCTGTATATTGGAATTCCTTTCAACATGTTTGGTGTTTTTATCATTAAAATTTTTATTTGAGTCAGTTTCATTGTTTGTTTTGTATTTAGAATTAGTCAACTGGACACTGGCCGTCTTATCTTCATTACCTTGAGTTTTTATTAAACCCTCATTAACAGTTGAGTTGGGTTTTTGTGAGATTCTGGTTCTGGTTATTTCTGATTTCAATAAATTTAATTTTTCTAGCAAGTGTTCATTATTTGATTTTAATAGATTATTGTTATTTAATAATAAATTGTACTTATCATCTTTTTCAGCTAACAGCCTTTTTAACCACTGATTTTCTATCGCTATGGCCCTAAATGATTCGATGGGTTGTCCATCACTATTTTGGCAACAGATTACACGTGAATCTCCTATCTTGAAGAATTTCACTTTGTTTTTCACAGCACATGAGATGTGATAACTATTTCCACATACTATACAAACGAGTATTTTATTAGGCTTAGTTTGACAACATTTAAATGTATTCTCTTCAAAATCTACCTCTTTTACTACAGAGAGAGGTGACGGCACATTTTTACTTTCCGCCATCTTGGATAATACTCGGAGATGCTCTAGGGAGCGAAAGTACTTGGGCAAGATTTAATTAATAAAACTGTGCTCGATATCTGCCTTTATTTTATCAAAGTTCATTTATTCGAGCATTCAACCTTGTATCTATTTTTTTATTGTGTTTAAGATATGATTTAGATTTTTTTCCACTTCAGCAACAAAAGTTTTTGGTTGTGCAACAGGAGATGTATTGTCTACGTAATAAAAGTCCTAGTATTTACTGGTAATGGGTGTTAATGTTCTATTATCGGTAAAATTATATTAAGGATTATGTGCAGAAGTATTTTATATAGCTGACAAAATAAATATATTGACCGATAGCTTTTGTCGTTGTTGGAGTTTTTGCAGGTTTAAGCAAGGTAACAACTTTGTCTTTGCTTTGCTTGTCTGCAGACTTTGGATATCAGTAATTGTTGTGTTTTTGGTACAAACTTTATAAGCTTTGTGCTCAGATCTTCAGTCAGTAACCGTAATATTGTTCATTATATAGGTAGATAGTGGATCCAAGCTCAACATAGTTGAAAGGTTCCCTCAGCTGACTGGTTTTGTCCTCTCTCATTTAAGTTTTTCTTTACTTATTTGCCAGCAGGGATAGCACTTTTACATTTATTACGTGTTTTTCAGGAATCATATTAATACCAAATGCCCTAGGTTTGGCCCTCTATATGTTTCCTGTACTAGAAATACGTCACATTTGTGCTAAGCACCCTTAATATTTATAGACATAATTAGAATAGTTGGTCCTAAAAAGGGCCGATTTGACAAAAATCATATTGAACGGGTGATTAGCCGATTAATTAATTGTTCTTTACCCAGGGTACGTCCGATTGCGGTGGTCTTATTCTTCTTCTTCTTTCAGTGCCTATTCGTTCCGAATATTGGCAATCATTCTGGCTATAACTATTTTATTGACTGATGCTTTAAATAGATTCGTTGTTGTTGTGGAGAACCATTTCCTCAGGTTCTTCAACCATGATATTCTCCTTCTCCCAATTCCTCGCTTTCCGAATACTTTACCCAGGTGGTGGTCTTATTAGTACTTAAATTTTCGTAAAGGCTTCTCTTTTGAACTCCATAATAAATGGCTAATCTTTAACTTTTCATTAAAAATTTAAATTTTACATACTGTTACTTTTCGACGATATTTCGAATCAGATATGTATAGTAATCACCGTACTTAATAAAGAGTCTCTTTGTGAAAAGTAAGTTAGTTTATCATATCGGTGACAACTCATATATGGATAATAAGGACATAAACGGGTAAAATAAGTGTACAAAATTTCAAATAAATATATCGACGCTATTGCTCAGAAGATGGGTTTATCCCAGAGATCAAAGGTTACAGGTATATTAAAGGTTCTGTTTACGTATTTTCATTACTAAAAAAGTATATTTAAGATAAAAGCCTTAAGGTATTTTTAGATTCTATGGAAATTAAAATTTAGGGAAATCAGCAAATTAAAAAATACAGCCATAATTCTAAATCACCAACTTGAGACAAACAGTTGTCCCCTCTTCAACTTATTCAGTTACAGGCTATAACATGTAAACGCATACCTGTTTTATTGTCAGATAAAATAAATTTCCATCAAGTGACAGTCGAATCCATCACTTACTTAAAGAGTAGGAAAAGACATGCTTATGCTTTAGAGTACGGGTACTTTATTACAAAGTACCCTTTGCTTTTGGCAATTAGTTTCTCACTTTCTCAGCGATGGATCTCTCTTTCCTCATCAATAATGTTTTCGCTCGATACTGTCTGAATATCTTATTCTACGATATTTAGATTTCACTATATGCTTTACATTTCTTGGCAATACTTCTGATGGCTTTTCTGGTAATACTGATCTAATTAATACCTGAGTTTTACTTACATTGTTTTGTCAGCGTTCTCGTCATGTATCCAGTCAATAGCATTGGTTTAATCACTATTTTATATATCCTGATTTTAGGGATTCGTATTAGACTTCTGGATTTAAAAGTGTTATGAGGGTTATATATACATCAGTTAGTTACCTGAATATTCCATTTTATTTCTTATGTGACAACGTTATCTACGATACCCAAAATGCTGCAATCTTTCAAAATTATATGGGTTTAGTGTTACGTTATGCCCTACTCTACATCCTTTCTTTTGTATGTTAAAGAACATTTATTTGGTTTTCTGATTACTGACTATTGACCGTTTTTTTGCTGCTTGTAGCATTATTCTATAGCATTCTAATATTTAATTTATGGATTAAACCGGGTAGCAAATAGATATTCTTCACTTTCTTAGAGAAATAATATTCTAACATACAAAATCCTATTAAATTTCCAAAACCTTCCTTGAATATTAAATTCACTTATGAGGGGCAGAAGCAATATCAGTACTATAATAAGGCGTATAGTCCTGGACCGGCTAATCGTTGGATAATAGGAAGCATGAGTGTAGCAGTTTTATTATTTTCCTGACTGCTACCTGGGATCGGGGAGCAGAGATATCAATACCAAGTTAATGCATATAGGAATTGTAGCTTGAACTTTATTATTATTAAATAGCACTACATTTTCTAGTAAAATCGTCATCACTTTACAGTAAGACAAATTTTCGAACGTTGGTTATGGAAACGTTAAGGACATACCACCGAACTCCCTATGTCAAAAAAACAGAGATTAAAATAGGCGCCAAGAAACTGTATTATAAAACAGTCGAATAAATACAGATTCTCGATTTAAATATTCAAAAAATTAATGAACAGCTTACTAAAATAGAAATAACGCATATTTGATGCAATCCATTAATGGACCAAGGCACAAAGCACTCCTAGCATATGCTAATGACATTGATCTCATAAGAAACTCTCTCCCATCTGCAAACGACATCTTTAACAAAGTGAAGAGAGTACCAAAACTGTTTTACTTAAAATCAACAAAATGAAAACCAAATACAAGCGAATCAAGAGAAGAGAGCAATTCAATACATCTAGATAAAATAATAAAGTCAACAACTACAATAAAAGTATGGAATACTTTAAATATCTTAGATCAATAATCACGGTTAATAATAATGTCACTAAAGAAATACAGAGCATAATTCTTCTAAAATTTTTTAACCTCATTATTATATCACTACAAATCCGTATAGAATAAGAACATATACTGAATAAAGAAAGCTCTTATAACGATATTGTTCAGGAAAATAAATCGCTTAAGGTAGATCGGACACATGCATAGCCGCCAAGATGTCAAACTTGTAAAACTGGTATGGAAGAAATTTAGCACAGAAGAATGCCACTTGCGTGTCTCAGTATACAATAGAGAGAAAACATCCAATCATATCTTAGAAAATTAACATTTCATTGAAGATTCGTGGAAAATCTATCAACTTGGAAAAAAGTTGTAGTTAGCGAAGACTCACCCAGTGTTGTAGCGCTACGTAATAATAACAATAAAGAAAAAAGGGAAACAGTGACAAAAAGCAACAAAAATGGACTAATGGAGCACAGCTGCTTCAAAATCATGATAAGAAATACAATAGATGATTGACGGATTCGAGAAAGTTGGGACTTGAGAAAGGCACTCTGCCGAAACAGCTGGTGATAAAATACAATTAATTTGGTGTAAGTTTTGAAAACAAAGTTTTTAGTATTTTGTTGTTAAATAAAATGGAATTAACATATGACATTATATACGCTATAATAACTAGACAACTTGTATGATACGGACATATAAGGAGAAAGTTTCATGAAACAATAAACTACCCAATATTCGTTATGAGTGAAATCGATATAAATAAAGAAAATGAGGAAAACTATGGCAAAAGGTAGAAAAAAGTAGTGAATAAAACATGAGAGAGGTACCTTGTGGACAACATGTGCTTAATTAGGAACGAATTGAGATACATAATCAGAAGACGACAAAGGAAAATCTATATAATATATTTTATAATAATCTATATAAATGTATACCATTTTTAACAATGCTATTTATAGCTCATTTCCAGAGCCAACGTGCTAATTGTATGTAAAATGAAACTTTTTAAGGTTTTTAATGTTTGTATGAAAGATGAAACCGTATGACACATAACCGTGAAATTTATATACCAACCTATAAATCTCTTTTAAAAGAATACTGACACCTACACATTATCACAATACTACATATCATAATACTAAGAAATTTGTTATTTTAATCTAAGAATAGGCTTTATAATTTAGGAGAGATTTAATTTAATGTATTTAAAATTTTACAGGATTCGGTATAGATATATTAGATATTCTTTTAGATTTTTTAGATATATTATTTCTTCAACACTGAAGTTAGTCCAATTTCTGATATTTCTCTGCCAGATTTTGTCTTTCTTCCCAAGACTTTTCTTCCCTCTACTCTTCCTTGCACGATGACGCGTAGAAGAGAGTATTTATCGTTTCGAATTGTAGCCCAGATACGATGCCCAGATAAACAATTCGTCTTAACGCTTCTTCGTTTGAGACTTTTACAGTCCAAGGAATTTTAAGAAAACGCCTATATAACCACATTTCAAATGCCTTTAATTTTTTTACAGATTTGGCTGTCAGGGTCCAAGCTTCTACCCCATATAGCAGTTGCGACCATACATAACATTCGACGATCTCAATCTAATAACCACACTCAATTTCTTATTTGTAAACATTGACTTTTATCTGTTTAGTTTAGTCCTATCTTTTTGCTTTATCTGTTAATGATTTCTATAAGAATTTGTAAATCCTCTATATTTTCTGTCATAATTGGGGTTTAGTCTGCAAATTTTATGTTATTAATGATGCTCACTCCATTCCTTACTTCTTTCCCATAGTGTCTCCTAAAATATTAGTTGACAACACACATCTCTAGCTGACTCCTTTTTGAATTTCTGCTTGATTTGTCTCTCTATCTTTCACCCGCATGACCGCTGTTTAATTTTAGTAGATTTTTTAGTAAATTAATATCTTGGTATCTAGGTGTATGTATTTTAATGCATGTATGGGCTTACCAGGTTGAACTATGTCAAATACTTTTGAAAATCTATATTAGATATAAATACGTTTTCATTATAATCTCTGCATTTTTGTAATAGTACCTCCATTGCGCACAATTCCTCTTTTATACACAATCCACTTCTAAATCCAAACTAGGTATGTGTTGTCCAATTGTTCTTCACATTTTTTATTGACAGACGATTTAATGTTGTTATTAATCGGATGACATTTGTGACTTTTATTAAATTTTGATAATCGTTACAAATCAAGTCTTTTAGTGACATATTATTCTTTTAATTTTTACTTCTCATTTATTGTCTATCTTTTGTTAGTTATTTTTAGAGTATCTATATGATGACTGACATTATTCCCACTTGATTCTTTTATTTCAGTTATTGCTCTAGCCTAATTTGACATTTTCTTTCTTCAAATCATCAAATTTTTATGGTTTGTTTATATTTCGTTATAGTAAAATTCA